>NW_025765936.1:237038-312102 GCF_003918875.1 Haliotis rubra
TATTTTTTATCAATAATCTCAATTGTCAGCTGATGAGCACTGAAACATTGAAAATGAAAACCATGACTTTAAATACGTTTTGATTTGAAATTCTGATCCTTCCTCCCGACCGGGTAGCAATATCAGCGATGTTAGGCAGTTTAGGCTACCGTGTCTTTAGAGGTTTGTAGTTTCGTTTCTTTTAAATCCACAATATATCCACAACGTGGACTGTATATGTCCGTCACCCCATCCCGTCATCTTTCTCCTCTGTAATTCGTTTGCTCTTTCCTTCGTTTCTCTCCCTACCTTTCTTTCTTTCTTCCCCTCTCCTTCGTTCTCGCTCTTTTTCTCTCCGTCTCTCCCTCTCTGTTTCTCTGTCACGTTCTTTCTCTCTCCCTTTCCTTCTCCCCTCTCTATTCTTCGTTTTCGCTCTCACTCTCTTTCTTTCTTTCTCTGTCTCTTTCTTTCTTTCTGTCTGTCTGTCTCTGTCTCTCTCTGTGTCTCTCTCTCCTCTCTCAGAGCAATATATGACGCTTCTGTTCTGACGGTAGCTGATGTTGTTGTTGTTGTAGATGATGTTCCGTGTGACAGTTGTCGTCGCCTTGCTTGCCCCTTGCCTCCTGTAACCTGGACCGGGAGTGGGGAGATGTTCAAGGCCAGACACAACAAGCAGTACAAGGACAGCCGGGAGGAGGCCTACAGGTGAGCCGGGAACCGAAGCCTACCCACCCTGAAGCCACGCCCTGCCGCCAATCCTGAAGCCACGCCCTGTCACTCACCCTGAAGCCTCGCCCTGTCATCCACCCTGAAGCCACGCCCTGCCACTCACCCTGAAGCCCCGCCCTGACACCCACTCTGAAGCCACGCCCTGACACCTCACCCTGAGCCTCGCGCCCTGTCATCCACCCTGAAGCCAGGCCCTGCCACTCACCCTGAAGCCCCGCCCTGACACCCACTCTGAAGCCCCGCCCTGCTCCCTCTCACCCTGAAGCCACGCCCTGCCACTCACCCTGGAAGCCACGCCCTGAGAACCCTTTGAAGCCCCCGCCCTGACACCCACCCTGGAAGCCACGCCCAGCTACCCATCTTTGAAGCTCCCGCTCCCACCAATCCCGCCCTGCATCAATCACTATCTCTGACGTCACCCAACCAATGAGCATGACGCTACCCCAGTAACGTCACCTCTAACCATTTACATTGACGTCATTTCCAAACACTCACCATGACGTCACTCCAACCACTCACCATGACGTCATCTCCAACCACTCGCCATGACGTCATTTCCAACCAATCACACAATGACGTCACCTCCAACCCTCCATGACGTCATTCACCTCCAACCACTCACAATGACGTCACCTCCAATCCACTCACAATGACGTCACCTCCAACCACTCACCATGACCACTCACAATGCCGCATGACGTCACCTCCAACCACTCACGTCATGAAGGGAAATACATGCCCTCACCCTGACGTCAGCATACAACCACCCAACTTTACGTCAGATCCAACCATCCAACCACTCGCTCTGACGCTATTGACATATTCCCAAAATGCACGAATATGTTAATTGTTTAAATTTCAGATTAAAATTTTCAACATTATTTGATTAACAAAGAATTTGAATAACAAAAGATGAAATACACACCAGCCAAGTTTCTTTTACCCATGAGTATAGTTGCCGTTACTGCATCGTACTATGTACCCCACAGGAAGGGCGTGTTCATGAAGGCAGTGGACTTCATCCAGCAGCACAACTTGGAGGCCGACCGCGGCGTCCACACTTTCAGAGTCGGCATCAACGAGTACGCCGACATGGTGAGTTGAGTGCGCGACGCTACGACACTATCTAGCCACCAAACCAACACGTATATGAAACCCGTGAAAATCCGGGCTGGATATCAGCAACCTTCAGCAACCCATGCTTGTCGTAAGAGGCGACTAACGGGATCGGGTGGTCAGGCTCACTGACTTGGTTGACACATATCATGGTATCCCAATTGCGTAGATCAGTGCTCATGATGTTGATCACTGGATTGTCTGGTCCAGACTCGATTATTTACAGACCGCCGCCATATAGCTGGAATATTGCTGAGTGCGGCGTAAAACTAAACTCACTCACTCATTATTTCGATACAATGTTCTCATTACTAACCGACTGTGTTTCCCAGCCAAATGATGAGTTCGTCAGTGTGATGAACGGCTACAAGATGCAGGAACAGCGCCCAAGGCCCCCACCTACATGCCCCCTCCAACGTGGGCGCCCTCCCCGACACACCGTCGACTGGAGAACCAAGGGATACGTCACTGGAGTCAAGAACCAGGTATATCTTCAGTGTGTTAGTGAGGGAGTTAGGTTCAAAGCTGCTTAGAACTCAAAACGAGATTTACTTCGGCGTATCAGCTTAATGTATTTTAGTGCCTGAAGGGTTGAGATATTTTGGTACGGAATTTAAACGCTGCGATGGCTAGGTGGGTTAGATCGCTTGAGTGCTGGTGATCGGGTGAGTATTCCATCAATATCACGGCGGGGACACCAGGTACGGGCTACACACAGTGTACCCATGTGGGAATCGAACCCAGTTTTTCGGCGTGACGATTGTACACTTTAACCACTAAGGTTACCCCCCGCCCCATTTAAGTTAGGGAACATTCATAATTCATGGCTTGGGGTGAGTGGTGGTGGGGTGGTGGGGTTAGGGGTGTCTAGCTTGGGAGGGGAAGGGGTTGATGACTTTAAGGGGAGGGTTCACCCATTTTGTTCTAGGGGCAATTTTGTACACATGTACTAGGGGTGTCAGCAATTTTGTACATAAAAATATTTAAAATATATGCTTAAAACTTATGGGAAGGGGAGGGGGTGTCATTGATTTTTAAAATGACATGCAATAATAATAATACACAATAATAATACACACACACTCACACACACACACACACACACACACACACATACACATACACTTGCCATAAATCATGAACGGTTCCTTAGAAAATATATAAATCATTTGAACAAGAAATTGATATGTTTCTGTTGTCAATGAAAATAAACTGCATTGATCTGTAAAATATATTTCCTGCCTACCACTGAACAGGGTTACATCTCCCAGAAACTATGACGACGACCTATTCAATCTTCGATCGCCGAGGGGATATATTAACAAAATACAGATTCTATTTGCAATCTGTTACGTAAATACTTTTGCAAAATGATCTTAAATACAGAATCCAAATTTCCCAGTCTGGTAACTATGGTAACATATTAGAATAAGCTAGGAATTGTCATCCTTTAGTATCACAAGAATAGGGATCCGTGGTGTTAGTAGAGCGTCACAGCGGAATGTCGCGGAGTTCGATCCCCGACCGGACAAAAGACGAACTTGTTGGTCCCTGCCTGGCGCTAAACAGCAAGGACTGGTGACACTGATCCGTATAATGTGTCTGAAATGCTTCACTGCGTCATGATATCTCAGTGTTAGCAGATGTTCATATGGATATTTACGCATAGTCGTCACACGACGTTAAATCCAGTTTCACCTCACCTCACCTTCACAATGTCTAAAATACACAATCCATGTTCATGGAACAGTGCGGCTCCTGCTGGGCTTGCTCTCCTCCACTGGCTCCCTGGAAGGTCAACACTTCAAGAATATTACAACAAACTGGTCTCCCTATCTGAACAGAACCTGGTCGACTGCTCCACCAAGCAGGGTAAGAAAACGTATTCCTTGTCAGAGGTGTGTTTAAATATTAATATGATTTAGACACAGGTTAACAGATATAGGGTCTGATGTCACGTTCTTAAACATGTCGCTTTTATGTAGCGATGTGCATGCACGTGTGTATTACTGTTGGGAATTGGTTAAAATCTCATAATTGATGATTGGTTCATTACTACCGATCAATCATCGAAAATAATTGGTTAGCGTCATTTATGAAATTTGTTAATGCACCTAAAAATAAGGCAAAAAACAAGTTCTTTTGGGTTTTTTTGGCAAAATTTCACATCTTTAAAGGATGACTAGTATGTTAGTAACATAAATTTCTTGGAATCTTTAACATAAATTCAATCGTGACTTGAAACGATCGAGCTTGTAGTGCTTACGAAATGTAACAGACAAAACCAACCATGTGAATTTTTAAAAATGAAAACAAGTGTTCCAGAATTGTTTGGAATCTTTAACATAAATTCAATCGTGATCGATTGCTTGGTCGTTTAGTCACTACGACCAATCTTCGATTATTTCAATTAATCGGACCACCACTAGTGTGTATGTGCGTGTGTGCATGCGTGCTGTCTGGGCAATCTATTTGATCTAGTTAAAGCAAGGAACCACTGATAGTTTATAGAATAACAGGGGCGGTGGGGTAGCCCAGTGGTTGAAGCGTTCGCTCGTCATGCCGAAGACCCGGGTTCGATTCCCTACATGGGTACATTGTTTGAAGTCTTGATATTGCTGGAATATTGCTAAAAGCAGCGTAAAACCACACTCACTCACTCACTTATAGAATGTAACGAGGCATTACCGACATTATTGAAGAGTGTCCTAGAGTTAAAATTAAAAGTGATAATTTTGTAAGTTCCTTGGCGAGGAACGAACAATTCACAATGAACATTTGACCTGCCTTTGCATGTGTTTGTGACGGGTGACCCCGGTGGGACAGGGTTCACTCACCTTTTTGCAACACCTGGTACCATAACATTTTCATAGGGGCAGTGGGGTGGCCTCGTGGTTAAAGCGTTCGCTCGTCACGCCGATGGCCCGGGTTCGATTTCCCACATGGGTAAAATGTGTGAAGCCCATTTCTGGTGTCTTCCGCCGTGATATTGCTGGAATATTGCTAAAATCGGCGTAAAGCCCAACCCACTCACTCACTCACATTTTCGAAGTGAATTATACATACACGCTCGTGATATAATCGCATTGCTGGTCCCTGTTTCTATCTTATATTTTTAGTGATTATGGAAAGGGTTTTGTCGCTTTTCTTTATACGTTCCATTTCCATATTTTGTATTCCAATTCAGGCAACATGGGCTGCGGAGGAGGTTTGATGGACCAGGCCTTCACTTACATAAAGGTCAACGACGGTATTGACACCGAGACCAGCTACCCATACGAGGCTGCGGTAAGTCAATAGGGGCCATCCTCGCGTATCAGGGGAATTATGTGCGCCTTAAACACCCTGGACCCTTTAGTCACCATGTAGTTGTTTGGTGGTGGATTTGTAAAGACGCCCAAACATTATTGACATAAGCAAGAGCAAACCGGTGACAAAGTTGATTAAGAATAGACTAAGATTGTGACTGCACTTATGGTTGTGAATTAGAGCCGGGTATATATCATAATGGAGAAATAATGCACAGAGGTGATTTGGGGGGCTTTCATTTTGTTGTTGTTTGTTGTTTAACGCCGCACTCAGCAATATTCCCGTCATATAGCGGCGCCTGTAGTAATAGGACAAAGCAATCCAGTGATCAACATCATGAGCATCGATCTAAGAGGTTGCGATACGATGACATGTGTCAACCAAGTCAGCGAGACTTACCGACCGATCTCGTTAGTCGCCTCTTACGACAAGCATGGGTTGCTGATGACCAATTCTAACCCGGGTCTTCATGGATAGGTCGCCTGATGTCAAGATATAGCATTCGATCCCCATATTTTACAATGTCCACTGAAATGCCTACTCATTCTCACTTCAGAACGGCAAATGCCGTTTCAACAAAGCCAACGTTGGAGCTAACGACACCGGCTACGTTGACATCAAGTCCAAGTCTGAGTCCGACCTCCAGAATGCTGTTGCCACTGTCGGCCCCATCGCCGTCGCCATCGACGCCAGCCACATGACCTTCCAGCTGTACAAGTCCGGCGTCTACCACTACATCTTCTGCAGCCAGACCAGACTCGACCACGGCGTGCTCGCCGCCGGTTACGGCACCGATAGCGGCAAGGACTACTGGCTTGTCAAGAACAGGTGCGTGTTTAACAGGTTAATAAATGGTGAGTGAGTTTAGTTTTACGCCGCACTCAGCAATATTCCAGCTATATTTCCGCGGTCTGTAAATAATCAGGTCTGGAGCAGAAAATCAAGTCATCAGCATTATGAACATCGATCTACACAGTTGGGAACCGATGACATGTGTCAACCAGCGAGCCTGATATACTACGCAAGCACATGAAGAAAGAAACTGTGCAAAGACACAGAAAATGCCTTCATAATTGGAATACGAAAACACAGCAATGAATGTTTGACGAAATGATGTAGACACGTTATAAGCTGGCAAAAGAAATATCTGACCACTGAAGAAAATGTCAAAAGAACATGAACAATATCCGTAACGATGACGTCAGAAGTTCAAAATCGAGTAGGGGTCACACGACGAAGTCACAAAGTCAATAACGGGTATGACCACCGTGTGCGTGAAGCACAGCAGTGCATCGAAGACGCATAGAGGCTAGCAAATGAGCATTGAAGGACTGGGGAATGGTCTGGGACGTGGTCACTGCTGTCTGGAACCTGTATCTGAGATGAGTCACCCGAATCCATCTGTCCTGTCTTGGCGTCGTTACGTCGGGAACGCCCAGAACGTGGGTGGTCGGCGACGTCATTACTGTTTCGATAACGCCTGACCCATGCAGATATCGTGTTACGATGGCATTGGAAATGTGCTGCCACCTGTTGTTGGCTCATTCCTGCTCGAACCATTCCAATGGCTTCATGACGTTGAGCAGATGTTAATCTTGGCATGATGTGCATGTGACTTCTCATGTGAATTGGTGAACGTTTGAATGACCAAAGATCAAGCTTTTCGCAATTTCAGGAGTTTCACATGTTGTGTGCAGTACGGACAGCAATTTCAATGACGTTTCACATGAGCGTTTGATTGTGCATCTGTACGTTCACAAATGTATTTATGCACGTGCAGTAACACATGTGGCCAGTATATATCCAAAACACAAAAGGCGCTTAGGCCAGATTACCATCAATTTGACTTAAAACGTCACGTCGCCTGGCATCGTAGGGCACCTGGGGCTGAAAGGTTTGATTGTATCAGTTACCCCAATACATAATTGCTATGTTCATGATCTCGTTTAAAGTTTATGAATAAAATAAGTTAAAAGTGAAACTTTGTTTTTCATATGTATACTACAGTCGATGAATACCACAGTCAAACTTCAAATCGGTTCATGATCGAACATTCGTTTTCAACGCAGAATGTAATGAAAACATCAATCAGACCAACTCTGGAAAATAGTTTCATAACGTTTGTCGACAAAATAAAAGTTACTTAACAAAGTATCATCATTTAAGTAACAGTAAACTGTTGTGGGAACAGCCTCAAGGGCGGGAAGCATGTGCAATTGTGACGTCACATCAAGCATAGCCAATCGATTTATTGACACGGTACATGAGACAATGAAATTCACCTCTGACATCAAGTCCATTGTTTTCAACGTTTATGATTTTTTTAAAGGCGAAAGTGAAAGGGGTTGCTTAAATATGCCCTGGGTAAATTGGCATGTGCAGTTGGGTTGTGTGAAGACAATTGAAAAAAATATTGCGAGAACGTGCAACCGAGTCAGGCACAACCGGGGGGTCGTATCAACATGTCCACTTTTGAAAGTTGACAAACGTGACTGTTTTCAGAAAGAGTTAGTAAGAAATGCTATTAGAAGACTCTATAGCAAAAATAAATTCCTTTCCAATTTGGAAAAACACATGGCGACAGACTATTCGTTGACTATGTCGAAATATCAGCAAGGGAAACGTTTGCATAAATTTGGGTTTCTTTCCCAACAGGTAAGTGGGGATAGCAGGTGCTGTGTGAAAGAGCTGACATCGTGCGATTACGCAACACATACTTACGCATAGGGCTGCGCAATATAACCGGTTTACTGGTGTTTAGAGGTTCAGACCTGAAAACGATACGTATTGCGATACGCTGATCGAAAACCGGTATTTTGACTTGCATTCAGAAAACATCGTAACACTCGGAAATCTTCGGATATGTCCTTGTTTCATTGTGCCAAATATTATTCACATTTTTTATTTCATCATGATTAAAAGTTGTTATTAAAGCTTAATCAAGCCTAGTGATTTTGTTGTGGTTTTGCTCTATGAATCAAGAATTAACTTGATTATAAGTAGTTTTTTGTTTAAAAATACTTCATGCAATATATTGCAATACATATCGCAATATATGCTTTCGCATCGCAATATATCGCAATATAAAAATACTCTGCAATACCCACCCCTACTTATGCACTATCAGACAAAAACGTCAAGAAGGATTCGAACCACTACTGTTTTGGGATGAAACATGGGTGAACGCTAGCCACACTTCAAGCACACGATGGGTAGACAGCTCCTCTACAGACCACGTAACAGGAAACGTTCACTGGGCAAGGGTGAGCGACTGATTGTGTCACGTAGGTTGTAAAAGTGAGGGGTTTCTGCCTGATTGTTCACTCGTGTTCAAGGCGAAATCCAAAGACAACAGAGATTTCCACACTGAAATGAAAGGGGAAGTTTTCTTAAATTGGGTGAAAAAACAGCTGGTACAGCACTTCCTCATACAAGTTTAATTGTTATGGACAACGCACCATATCATAGCGTGCAGGATCCAAATGCAAAAGCTCCAACATCCAACAGCAGGAAAAGTAATATGGCAGCATGGCTAGGAAAACAAGATATTCCGTTTCCATGTATGACATCATAAAGCGCAACAAAACAGCACCAATCTATAAGGTAGATCAATATCTCAAAGCTCATGGCCATGAACTTTTACGTTTACTGCCTTACCATTGCGATCTCAATCCAATAGACTGACTGACTGACTGAGTTTGGTTTTACGCCGCTTTTAGCAATATTCCAGCTACATCACTGCGGGGAAGACCAGAAATGAGCTTCCCACATTGGGCCCATGTGGGGATTCCAACCCTGGTCTTCGGCGTGACGAGCCAACGCTTTGGAATATTGCTAAAGCGGCTACTCCCACCGCCCCACTCAATCCAATAGAACTTATCTGGGGTGTCATTAAAATCTGATGGGGTCGCAACAATACCACATTCAAACTTTTCCTACGTTCGAAACAAAGTACACAAAGTCATAAAGTAAAATAACACCAGCAATCTGCTAAACTGTGTACAGAAAGTTCAAAATGAAGCAGAGAATCAGTACTGGATAAAAAGTGGTTTAGATTATGCCACCATTCAACCAGTCATCATGAGTGTATAATCTGAGAGAAGTGAAAGTGAATCAGGAATTTCCTCAGATTAATGTCCGGAAGAATTTTGATACAACCCCCTAAATATTGACATCCTAAGCTGCACGTGCTTCCCGGCCTTGAGCCTTCTACCGCAACAGTACTACTGTTACTTTACCTTCGTAAACCTTCACATGGACAATCGAAACAAAATGATGATAGTTTGTTAAGTAACATTTTTATTTTGGAGACAAACGTAATGAAACTTTCCCCCAGAGTTGGTCTGCTGTTTTCATTACATTCTGCGTTGAAATGAATGTTTGATCATGAACCGAGATTGTGATTCATCGGTATCATTTTGACCCAAATAGACTATAGCCGTTGAGTGAGTGAGTGAGTTTAGTTTTACGCCGCACTCAGTAATATTCCAGCTGTATGGCGGCGGTCTATAAATAATCGAGTCTGGACCTGACAATCCAGTGATCAACAGCATGATCATCGATCTGGGCAATTCGGAACCGATGACATGTGTCAACCAAGTCAGCGAGCCTGACCACCCGATCCCGTTAATAACTATGACTCTCTTAAGGTAGCCAAATGCCTCGTCATCTAAGTAGTGACGCGCATGAATGGATGAACGAGATTCCCACTGGTCTATCTTACGACAAGCATGGGTTACTGAAGATCAATATTCGTTGAGCATCGTAGTACTGAGGCACACAAAGCCTTCGTCACTACTCGCTCCTTTCCGTAACATCCAAAGAAGACAAACTGGCTGACTGACTGACTGAGTTTAGTTTTACGCCGCTTTCAGCAATATTCCAGCAATATCACGGCGGGGGACACCACAAATGGGCTTCACAAATTGTACCCATGTGGGGAATCGAACCCGGGTCTTCGGCGTGACGAGCCAACGCTTTAACCACTAGGTTACCCCACCGCCCCCCAAGAAGACTAGACCCCCATCGATGAATGTTATGTGCGAAAATAGAAAATACATGTAAGACAAACTAATCTGAATGCGTGTGAGGTTTGGAGTAATTTTATCAAAATAATCCCAAAGTAGTTTATACGGTTATAGCAGCATGTGAATGTTTATAAAATCGTGAATCGGCTAGAAACAATGTACTTCGGCTTTTTTTGATAGTAGGATCGAGTCTACAGAATAAATTTGTTTGTCGTATTTTTTTCTGCTCGTTACTATATATACCGTCATTTCAACATTTTAAGGAACATAGCTAGCATAGTCTTTATAAGCAAAGGCGGAGATTAAAACACACACACGAACTTTTTTTACATAACGGCTCCCATGGTCTCTCTCACGATCTTACGGACTTGGTTTTGGGATTTTACGTGCGCTCTCCAACACGATAGGTCTTTTACACAGAAGGTCCTACGCTCTATTTGGGTTTAGACGTTTATTTCACTTTTATACGAATGCTGATATAAGTTAAGAAGTGATAAATATTTTAATTAATGTAATTATAACTAGAGTTTCAAAACAAGTTATTTATATACAACTAATCAACATTAATTTTAGACACTGTGCTTTCATTTCACTCACTGGGGATATTTTAGTCTGACGTTTATATATAAGTATACATTTTACAATTTCACCAAGGGTATGGCAGAAAGGTTACATGCAAGTTCATACTACTTTATGATTGCAAACAAAATCTAGCTGAAGATCAATTCTAACCTGGATCTTCATGGGTTTGCCTTTTATAATTGTAAACAAAATCTAGCTGAAGATAAATTCTAACCTGGATCTTCATGGGGTTGGCTTGTATGATTGCAAACAAAATCTAGCTGAAGATCAATTCTAACCTGGATCTTCACGGGTTGCCTTGTATGATTGTAAACAAAATCTAGCTGAAGATCAATTCTAACCTGGATCTTCACGGGTTTGCCTTTTATGATTGTAATCAAAATCTAGCTGAAGATCAATTCTAACCTGGATCTTCACGGGTTTGCCTTTTATAATTGTAAACAAATTCAAGTGAATTTCACTATAATGTAATGTCTGTTCATGAAAGATGTGTGGTAATTGATTTCATGGTTTAGTTCTCTAGTATCGTGATCTACATGCAGTTGTTGGCGAGATATAGCCCATCTAATATGTGTTTATTAATATCCAACTTTCACAGTCACGATATGGCTGAAATAATGCCGATGTGTCTTTAAATTGTAACTCACTCACTCACTCACTCACTCGCTCGCTCACTCACTCACTCACTCACTCACTCACTCACTCACTCACTCACTCACTCGCTCACTCACTCACTCACTCAGCCACTCACTCACTCACTCACTCACTCATTCATTAGTTCTGTATGTAACGGTTCCTGCGTTAACCTTTGCGTATCAACTTGGAATTAGACTCGGGGTATATAATAGTGAGTGCGTTAAAGCCACGTCAGCTTTAATCATCCGTATTATCATCTCATGACGTTATTCAATGCTATGACATATGAAAACTGACCACGACGAAGAAAATGAAAAATAACAATAAAAATAAAATTCCTACGATTTAACTTCGTCTGAGAACATTTAAAATGTACTGATACTAGAACAATGGGGGCGATGGGGTAGCCCAATGGTTGAAGCGCTCGTTCGTCACGCAGAAGACCCGGTTCGATTCCCACATGGGTAGAATGTGTGAAGCCCATTTCTGGTGTCCCCCGCCGTGATATTGCTGGAATATTGCTAAAAGAGGCGTAAAACCATACTCACTCACTGACGATATTAGTTTAAATTTGAACTAGCTCACTCACTAGGCTCCCCCACGCCTCTACATCGGCAATGAAGGTAGTGGGACATCCGAAGCCTAATGGGTTGCTGAATACCAATTTTAACCTTTTGAAATTGAAACTTTAGAATTAAATATAAATTTTCATGGGATCAATGCATCTACTACCAGCATAGTACCGATAATGATTTGTAGCGTTGTCCTAGTGGATGGTAACATATGTTATATTTGGGATTACACTTTCTTAGTAAAGTACAGATTCTAGTACTTTTTGGGTTGATGTTGGATGGTGTTAAAAATTCCAATCGAAATTATAAGTCCTTAATTTTCAAAATTTAATTTCACCTGATGAAGGGCAACAAGTAGCCCCAAAACGTCGTGTTGTAAATTTTGAAGAAGTTGTAAATCCATACAATACGTTGTTGTGTTAATGTATGCAGTTTAATCTGTATTGCGAATAATAAATACTTTCAGTGACCTGACTGACAGTCTTCTCCGGGGGAGTATATAAAAATCACATTAGAGAGTAGAAACAAGGGTACATTTCATCACATCCCCACAAACCAAACATCTTATCATAACTTTGTAAATAACAACTAGATCATGTTGGAAGTAGCAAACGCCTGACCTGGAGTCCCACATATAGGACACGTATCAGAGCTGGATACATGGAAGACGGGCAGACGTTTAGGGTGACCAAAATAAGGATGTATTTTTCGCGATTCTGCCTCCTCACCTTGGTGCTGTTTCTAAACGCGTTGTCTTCGACGACAGGGACGAGACCAGCGTCATCAGTTTGTGAGTTACTTTATTGAAACGGTCACGATGTGATATCTGATGTCAATGATATTTTACATCTAGTTACGTCTATTATATATACTGTATATTTTAGTTTAGTCTGTGTGGGTTGCTGGATCATTCCTGTTCTATCAAATGGTTAACCGGAACCAGACACTGTTGCTAAGAGGCCGAATAGAAGGCTGGACGTTTGCTGACAATGCATTCGGTCATTTATTTAAATGTGTCACCGAGTGACAGGTTGATGAGAAAATAGAGCACGAATTAACAGAGAAACAAACCTAGAAACATAATTAAGGCGAGGCGAGGTTCGAATCTACGATGGTGCCCAGTCAACCCTAATTTGCAGCTAAGATCTGCACCCTCTCTCTCTCTCTCTCTCTCTCTCTCTCTCTCTCTCTCTCTCTCTCTCTCTCTCTCTCTCTCTCTCTCTCTCTCTCTCTCTCTCTCTCTCTCTCTCTCGCTTGACGTAAGAGGCCACTGACGGGATCGAATGGTCAGCGACATGTCATCGTATCCCAATCGAGTAGCTCGTCACGCCGAAGGCTCGCTGACGGGTTGTGAAGCCCATTTCTGGTGTCCCCCGCCGTGATACTGGAATGTCATCGTAAAATCCCAAGTCAGTCAGTATCCGGAATTGCGTAGATCAATGCTCATGATGTTGATCACTGGAATGTCTGATCCAGGCTCGATTATTTATAGACCGTCGCCATACAGCTGGAATATTGCTGAGTACGGCGTTAAACTAAACCCATTCTCTCACACCTACTACCTGTTGTTGTTGATATTATTTCTACTACTATAACTGCTGCTGTCTAATATGATCATACCAATGTTCTTGCAGTTCGGGGGTGGGGGTGGGGTGGGTTGGCCTCTTGGTTAAAGCGTTCGCTCGTCACGCCGATGAACCGGGTTCGATTCTCCACATGGGTACAATGTGTGAAGCCTATTTCTGGTGTCCCCCGCCGTGATATTGCTGGAATATTGCTAAAAGCGGCGTAAAACCAAACTCACTCACTCACTCTTGTACTTCGGTAGGCGATGGATGCACTTCATCAAAACCAAAGCAAGACGTGGTATTCCTGCCCAAAACGCTGAAACCAATCTACTACGACCTTGAAATGAGGCCCAACATGTACCAAGGTGATCCGACGACCTTCACCTTTGACGGCTACGTCAGAATAACAATGGAGTGTCTCGAGACGACCAAAGAGGTCATTATGCATCTGAATGAACTTGAAATAATGGCAGGGTCGATAGAGTTTGGATCCGAGGGTGGGTCAGATCCACCTGTCTTCGTGTCCTACGAGACTGACGCCGACAACCAGCTGTTGAAGATCACCCTGGACAAGGACACGACAGTAGGTCAGATGTATTACGTCAAGATGAATTTCACCGGACCTCTGAAGGATGACCTGAAGGGCTTCTATCTGAGCTCATACACCCGAGAAGGGGAGACGGTGTAAGTCTAGGATAGGTTGATTTCAATTTATAATCTGAAAATTGTTTCTCGAAAGTGCAGATTGTCCGATTTTAAGATAACGGTTATTAATTTTTTCTGTCTTATTTGTACATCAGGTGTGATTCAGCACTATTTCAGTAAGATGTGTGTGTGTGTGTGTGTGTGTGTGTGTGTGTGTGTGTGTGTGTGTGTGAGTGTGTGAGTGGATTGGGTTTGGGTTTGGTGTTGCTTTTATCGCCGTACTCAGCAATATTCCAGATAAGTGGCGGTGTATCATGAGTGAGTGCGTGAGTGAGTTGTTCAGACAAATAAATATTTTTGAAGGCATGTCCTTAAGCTATCACATCATAATAGAAAAATCCATACCGAATATAATAAGGCATGTGGAATCTTCATTACTATGAGATATTTTCTGCAGTTATCTGGCCACCACTCAGTTTGAGTCGACAGACGCCCGGAAGGCCTTCCCGTGTTTTGACGAGCCCGAACTGAAGGCTCACTTCAACATCACTCTCGTCAGGAAGACAGAGCTCAACAGCATGTCCAACATGAGGATTGTCAGAACTGATGACAGGTACGTCATGTAGGTTGTCTATAATGATGACCGGTACGTCATGCAGGTTGTCTACAATGATGACCGGTACGTCATGTAGGTTGTCTATAATGATGACAGGTACGTCATGCAGGTTGTCTATAATGATGACAGGTACGTCATGCAGGTTGTCTATAATGATGACAGGTACGTCATGCAGGTTGTCAATAATGACGACAGGTACGTCAAGAAAGTTGCAGTTACATCACGAAGGCTGTCAGGGAAAGTTTAATCCATAAAAAACATATCTTGGATACAAAAGTATTATTTTATCTACTGATTGTCAGTTAATAAATATCATCTTATTAACCTTTAAAATGTCTTTCAACTGATAAATATATTACATAGTACTATGTTATTTACCATTAACTTGGAAACAATATCCTTTGATGCGCCTGTCAAACTGGTATTGAAAGATTTGTGCAATGAAGTATGCTAGTTTAAGACGGCGTATTTTCAGGGAGACAGGCTTTGTTGCTGATGTTTACGAGACGACCCCGTTGATGTCGACGTACCTGGTGGCGTTCATCGTGTCCGACTTCCAGTTCATCAGCGGTACAACATCACGAGGCGTGGAGGTAGGAGTTGTCTGACTGGGTCCCGTCTCACGAAGCGATCCTAGCGCTAACATGATTCTAATTCCCATACTAATACATTGTGAGTGAGTATGGTTTTACGCCGCTTTTAGCAGTGTTGCAGCAATATCACGGCGGGGGAAACCAGAAATGGGCTTCACACATTGTACCCACGTTTGGGAATCGAACCTGGTTTTCGGCGTGACAAGCAAGCGCTTTAACCACGCTACCCCACCGCCCTTACGTGTCCATACAGTTTGTAGCAATTAGCCTGGGTACTTGAGGGTGAGAGACACGTCGCGAGCCGGCTGCTTACACTGACGTCCGCGCCTTTTCACATCCTGCAGGGGCTTGTTTGTGGGTTTGGGGATGGTGTTTGGGAGGGCGGTGTAGTCGTATGGTTGTGGGTTGGTTGGTTGGTGGGGTGGTGGGGTGGTGGTGGACTTTGGGTTACTTATCTGAATACGCTAAATGTCTGTTCCTAATGACCGTCGTAGTTTTCGCTTAGATATCTCTTAGTATAGCTTATACTTTGAAAAAAACGTAAGACACTATATTCATGATTTCGACGTCACTTGCCTTGAAGCCTTCATAGCATTCTGCAGCTCTCGGCTGCAATCCCGAACACGTCATACAGGTCTATTTAGTAACCTGAGTGATCCGAGCAGATCCTCTTGGCCTTTGTCTGTCAGAGACCAACGTTAATGCATTAGACTTTTTTTCTTCTAGCATGAAATACAAATATATTTCCAGTATCGAGTGTGGGCACAGAAGGAGTCGCTCAATGATCTTGACTACTCCCTCGACGTCGGCATGCGCACCATCACCTTCTACGAAGACTACTTCAACATCACCTACCCTTTGCCCAAAGAAGGTAGGCTTACTCATTGTTTGATTTTGGTTATCTCGGCACTCAGCAATATTCCAGCTATTTGGCTGCAGTCTGTACATAATCGAGTCTGGACCAGCCAATCCAGTGATTGATATCATGACTATCGATCTACGTTAGTTTGGATTCGATGACATGTGTCAACCACGTCATCAAGCATGACCACAGACCGGTGACGATCCGGGTTAGAATTGGTCTTCAGCAACCCATGCTTGTCGTAAGAGGCCACTAACGGGATCGGGTGGTCTGGCTCGCTGACTTGGTTGACACATGTCATCGGTTCCAAATTGCGTACATCGATGCTCATGCTGTTGATCACTGGATTGTCTGGTCTTGGCACAACTGGTTACAAACCGCCGCCATATAGCTTGAATATTGCTGAGTGCAACGTTAAACAACAAAGAAACAAAACGAATGAATACACAATGCTAATTAGAAAGTAGTCAAACATACCATACGTTATATTTGGGGTTACACTTTCGCAGTAAAGTACAGATTCTAATACTTTTGTTGGCTTGAGGCCCATCCAGGTTTCGAACCCACTGTGGAAGCCGTGCTGACTGTGTGCTGGCGATGAGGTACTAAGGTTAACTCTGAGGGTGTGGGGGCGGTGGGGTAGCCTAAAGTACTGTCGGAAATAGAAAAAAAACTGTTGTTTCGCATTGATATCTACAATTTATGTAGTTAATATGTGAAAGTGTGAAACATCTGTTAAACTAAGTTCGGCCTAACTACAGTCTCAGTGTTAGGGAGATAGGAAACGTAGATAAAGGACTTTACTGAGGAGAGATTAGTGCAGAACTGATTCCCCATATGGGTACAATGTGTGAAGCCCGTTTCTGGTGTCCCCCGCCATGATATTGCGGGAATATTTGCTAAAAGCGGCGTAAAAACCATACTCACTCACTCATTCACTCATTCTGAGGGCGTGGGTTCGAATCTCGGATGGATAAAACTAGTATAATATATTCTTTACTGTGAAAGTGTAATCCCGAAGATAACACGTGTTAAAGAAACGTGACCACAATATGCCTTTTGTCGCATTTGGCTAGTCGATGGCTTCGAACCCGCATTTTCACGGTGTGTTGGGTCATTCAGGAACTTACATGTTGAAACAGTCAGTGGTTGAGATGAGTGGTACCAGGGAGGAACTTAATACAAGTCCTTGTCACTGCAGACATGGTGGCTATCCCTGACTTCGCGGCTGGGGCCATGGAGAACTGGGGTCTCATCACATACAGAGCCGTCAGGTTGTTCTTCACAGCGGGGGTCACCAGCAACTCCGCGAAGCAACAGGTCATGGTCGTCATTACACACGAACTGGCTCACCAGGTGAGTAGACACACGAACTGGCTCACCAGGTGAGTAGGCACACGAACTGGCTCACCAGGTGAGTAGACACAGAAACTGTGAACGAAAATTGTAATACCTTTACTCTATTTCGCTACAAGTTGCCGCTCAGTAAGATTTCCCGATAGAGTATTGCGCAATTTCTGTTAACATGTCGATCGGAGGGCTCTACTGTATGGGCAGTATTTGGGTTTTAGGGAGACTTGGAACTTTATATCGGAGGGCTCTATGGCATGGTGTGGCATTTGGGTTTTAGGGCGACTTGGGACTTTAAATCGGAGGGCTCTATCGCATGGTATGGTATTTGGCTTTTAGGGCGACTTGGACCTTTATATCGGAGGACTCTAAAGTATGGTATGGTATTTGGGTTTTAGGGAGACTTGGAACTTTATATCGGAGGGCTCTATGGCATGGTGTGGCATTTGGGTTTTAGGGCGACTTGGGACTTTAAATCGGAGGGCTCTATCGCATGGTATGGTATTTGGGTTTTAGGGAGACTTGGACCTTTATATCGGAGGGCTCTATGGCATGGTATGGTATTTGGGTTTCAGTGTGACTTGGATCTTTATATCGGAGGGCTCTATGGCATGGTATGGTATTTGGGTTTCAGTGTGACTTGGATCTTTATATCGGAGGGCTCTATGGCATGGTATGGTATTTGGGTTTCAGTGTGACTTGGATCTTTATATCGGAGGGCTCTATGGCATGGTATGGTATTTGTTTTTTTTAGGGCGACTTGGATCTTTATATCGGAGGGCTCTATGGCATGGTATGGTATTTGGGTTTCAGTGTGACTTGGATCTTTATATCGGAGGGCTCTATGGCATGGTATGGTATTTGGGTTTCAGTGTGACTTGGATCTTTATATCGGAGGGCTCTATGGTATGGTATGGTATTTGGGTTTTATGGAGACTTGGATCTTTATATCGGAAGGCTCTATGGCATGGTGTGGTATTTGGATTTAGGGAGACTTGGATCTTTATATCTGAGGGCTCTATGGCATGGTATGGTATTTGGGTTTTAGTGCGACTTGGATCTTTATATCGGAGGGCTCTATGGTATGGTATGGTATTTGGGTTTTATGGAGACTTGGATCTTTATATCGGAAGGCTCTATGGCATGGTGTGGTATTTGGATTTAGGGAGACTTGGATCTTTATATCGGAGGGCTCTATGGCATGGTATGGTATTTGGGTTTTAGTGCGACTTGGATCTTTATATCGGAGGGCTCTATGGTATGGTATGGTATTTGGGTTTTATGGAGACTTGGATCTTTATATCGGAAGGCTCTATGGCATGGTGTGGTATTTGGATTTAGGGAGACTTGGATCTTTATATCTGAGGGCTCTATGGCATGGTATGGTATTTGGGTTTCAGTGCGACTTGGATCTTTATATCGGAGGGCTCTATGGTGTGGATTTGGTGTTTGGGTTTTAGGGAGACTTGGATCCTTATATCGGAGGGCTCTATGGCATGGTATGGTATTTGGATTTAGTGCGACTTGGATCTTTATATCGGAGGGCTCTATGGTGTGGATTTGGTGTTTGGGTTTTAGGGAGACTTGGATCTTTATATCGGAGGGCTCTATGGCATGGTATGGTTTTTCGGTTTTAGTGCGACTTGGATCTTTATATCGGAGGGCTCTATGGTGTGGATTTGGTGTTTGGGTTTAAGGGCGACTTGGATCTTTATATCGGAGGGCTCTATGGCATGGTATGGTATTTGGGTTTTAGTGCGACTTGGAATTTTATATCGGAGGGCTCTATGGCATGGTATGGTATTTGGATTTAGGGCGACTTGGATCTTTATATCGGAGGGCTCTATGGTGTGGATTTAGTGTTTGGGTTTTAGGGCGACTTGGATCTTTATATCGGAGGGCTCTATGGTGTGGATTTGGTGTTTGGGTTTTAGGGAGACTTGGATCTTTATATCGGAAGGCTCTATGGCATGGTATGGTATTTGGATTTAGGGAGACTTGGATCTTTATATCTGAGGGCTCTATGGCATGGTATGGTATTTGGGTTTTAGTGCGACTTGGATCTTTATATCGGAGGGCTCTATGGCATGGTATGGTATTTGGATTTAGTGCGACTTGGATCTTTATATCGGAGGGCTCTATGGTGTGGATTTGGTGTTTGGGTTTTAGGGCGACTTGGATCTTTATATCGGAGGGCTCTTTGGCATGGTATGGTTTTTCGGTTTTAGTGCGACTTGGATCTTTATATCGGAGGGCTCTATGGTGTGGATTTGGTGTTTGGGTTTTAGGGCGACTTGGATCTTTATATCGGAGGGCTCTATGGCATGGTATGGTATTTGGGTTTTAGTGCGACTTGGAATTTTATATCGGAGGGCTCTATGGCATGGTATGGTATTTGGATTTAGGGCGACTTGGATCTTTATATCGGAGGGCTCTATGGTGTGGATTTGGTGTTTGGGTTTTAGGGAGACTTGGATCTTTATATCGGAGGGCTCTATGGCATGGTATGGTTTTTCGGTTTTAGTGCGACTTGGATCCTTATATCGGAGGGCTCTATGGTGTGGATTTGGTGTTTGGGTTTTAGGGAGACTTGGAACTTTATATCGGAGGACTCTATGGCATGGTGTGGCGTTTGGGTTTTAGGGAGACTTGGGACTTTATATCGGAGGGCTCTATGGCATGGTATGGTATTTGGCTTTTAGGGCGACTTGGACCTTTATATCAGAGGGCTCTATGGCATGGTATGGTATTTGGGTTTTAGGGAGACTTGGGCCTTTGTATCGGAGGGCTCTATGGCATGGTATGGTATTTGTTTTTTTTAGGGAGACTTGGATCTTTATATCGGAGGGCTCTATGGCATGGTATGGTATTTGGATTTAGGGCGACTTGGATCTTTATATCGGAGGGCTCTATGGTGTGGATTTGGTGTTTGGGTTTTAGGGAGACTTGGATCTTTATATCGGAGGGCTCTATGGCATGGTATGGTTTTTCGGTTTTAGTGCAACTTGGAATTTTATATCTGAGGGCTCTATGGTATGGTATGATATTTGGATTTAGTGCGACTTGGATCTTTATATCGGAGGGCTCTATGGTGTGGATTTGGTGTTTGGGTTTTAGGGAGACTTGGATCTTTATATCGGAGGGCTCTATGGCATGGTATGGTATTTGGGTTTTAGTGCGACTTGGATCTTTATATCGGAGGGCTCTATGGCATGGTATGATATTTGGATTTAGGGCGACTTGGATCTTTATATCGGAGGGCTCTATGGTGTGGATTTGGTGTTTGGGTTTTAGTGCGACTTGGATCTTTATATCGGAGGGCTCTATGGCATGGTATGGTTTTTCGGTTTTAGTGCGACTTGGATCCTTATATCGGAGGGCTCTATGGTGTGGATTTGGTGTTTGGGTTTTAGGGAGACTTGGAACTTTATATCGGAGGACTCTATGGCATGGTGTGGCGTTTGGGTTTTAGGGAGACTTGGGACTTTATATCGGAGGGCTCTATCGCATGGTATGGTATTTGGCTTTTAGGGTGACTTGGACCTTTATATCGGAGGGCTCTATGGCATGGTATGGTTTTTGGGTTTTAGGGAGACTTGGGCCTTTGTATCGGAGGGCTCTATGGCATGGTATGGTATTTGTTTTTTTTAGGGCGACTTGGATTTTTATATCGGAGGGCTCTATGGCATGGTATGGTATTTGGGTTTCAGTGTGACTTGGATCTTTATATCGGAGGGCTCTATGGCATGGTATGGTATTTGGATTTAGGGCGACTTGGATCTTTATATCGGAGGGCTCTATGGTGTGGATTTGGTGTTTGGGTTTTAGGGCGACTTGGATCTTTATATCGGAGGGCTCTATGGCATGGTATGGTATTTGGGTTTTAGTGCGACTTGGAATTTTATATCGGAGGGCTCTATGGCATGGTATGGTATTTGGATTTAGGGCGACTTGGATCTTTATATCGGAGGGCTCTATGGTGTGGATTTGGTGTTTGGGTTTTAGGGCGACTTGGATCTTTATATCGGAGGGCTCTATGGTGTGGATTTGGTGTTTGGGTTTTAGGGAGACTTGGATCTTTATATCGGAAGGCTCTATGGCATGGTATGGTATTTGGATTTAGGGAGACTTGGATCTTTATATCTGAGGGCTCTATGGCATGGTATGGTATTTGGGTTTCAGTGCGACTTGGATCTTTATATCGGAGGGCTCTATGGCATGGTATGGTATTTGGATTTAGTGCGACTTGGATCTTTATATCGGAGGGCTCTATGGTGTGGATTTGGTGTTTGGGTTTTAGGGAGACTTGGATCTTTATATCGGAGGGCTCTATGGCATGGTATGGTTTTTCGGTTTTAGTGCGACTTGGATCTTTATATCGGAGGGCTCTATGGTGTGGATTTGGTGTTTGGGTTTTAGGGAGACTTGGATCTTTATATCGGAGGGCTCTATGGCATGGTATGGTTTTTCGGTTTTAGTGCAACTTGGAATTTTATATCTGAGGGCTCTATGGTATGGTATGATATTTGGATTTAGTGCGACTTGGATCTTTATATCGGAGGGCTCTATGGTGTGGATTTGGTGTTTGGGTTTTAGGGAGACTTGGATCTTTATATCGGAGGGCTCTATGGCATGGTATGGTATTTGGGTTTTAGTGCGACTTGGATCTTTATATCGGAGGGCTCTATGGCATGGTATGGTATTTGGATTTAGGGCGACTTGGATCTTTATATCGGAGGGCTCTATGGTGTGGATTTGGTGTTTGGGTTTTAGGGCGACTTGGATCTTTATATCGGAGGGCTCTATGGCATGGTATGGTATTTGGGTTTTAGTGCGACTTGGAATTTTATATCGGAGGGCTCTATGGCATGGTATGGTATTTGGATTTAGGGCGACTTGGATCTTTATATCGGAGGGCTCTATGGTGTGGATTTGGTGTTTGGGTTTTAGGGAGACTTGGATCTTTATATCGGAGGGCTCTATGGCATGGTATGGTTTTTCGGTTTTAGTGCGACTTGGATCCTTATATCGGAGGGCTCTATGGTGTGGATTTGGTGTTTGGGTTTTAGGGAGACTTGGAACTTTATATCGGAGGACTCTATGGCATGGTGTGGCGTTTGGGTTTTAGGGAGACTTGGGACTTTATATCGGAGGGCTCTATGGCATGGTATGGTATTTGGCTTTTAGGGCGACTTGGACCTTTATATCGGAGGGCTCTATGGCATGGTATGGTATTTGGGTTTTAGGGAGACTTGGGCCTTTGTATCGGAGGGCTCTATGGTGTGGTATGGTATTTGGGTTTCAGTGTGACTTGGATCTTTATATCGGAGGGCTCTATGGCATGGTACGGTATTTGGATTTAGGGCGACTTGGATCTTTATATCGGAGGGCTCTATGGTGTGGATTTGGTGTTTGGGTTTTAGGGAGACTTGGATCTTTATATCGGAGGGCTCTATGGCATGGTATGGTATTTGGCTTTTAGGGCGACTTGGACCTTTATATCGGAGGGCTCTATGGCATGGTATGGTATTTGGGTTTTAGGGAGACTTGGACCTTTATATCGGAGGGCTCTATGGCATGGTATGGTATTTGGCTTTTAGGGCGACTTGGACCTTTATATCGGAGGGCTCTATGGCATGGTATGGTATTTGGGTTTTAGGGAGACTTGGACCTTTATATCGGAGGGCTCTATGGCATGGTATGGTATTTGGGTTTCAGTGTGACTTGGATCTTTATATCGGAGGGCTCTATGGCATGGTATGGTATTTGGTTTTTTTAAGGCGACTTGGATCTTTATATCGGAGGGCTCTATGGCATGGTATGGTATTTGGTTTTTTTAAGGAGACTTGGATCTTTATATCTGAGGGCTCTATGGCATGGTATGGTATTTGGGTTTCAGTGTGACTTGGATCTTTATATCGGAGGGCTCTATGGCATGGTATGGTATTTGGATTTAGGGCGACTTGGATCTTTATATCGGAGGGCTCTATGGTGTGGATTTGGTGTTTGGGTTTTAGGAGACTTGGATCTTTATATCGGAGGAGGGCTCTATGGCATGGTATGGTATTTGGGTTTTAGTGCGACTTGGATCTTTATATCGGAGGGCTCTATGGCATGGTATGGTATTTGGATTTAGGGCGACTTGGATCTTTATATCGGAGGGCTCTATGGTGTGGATTTGGTGTTTGGATTTTAGGGAGACTTGGATCTTTATATCGGAGGGCTCTATGGCATGGTATGGTTTTTCGGTTTTAGTGCGACTTGGATCTTTATATCGGAGGGCTCTATGGTGTGGATTTGGTGTTTGGGTTTTAGGGAGACTTGGATCTTTATATCGGAGGGCTCTATGGCATGGTATGGTATTTGGTTTTTAGTGCGACTTGGAATTTTATATCTGAGGGCTCTATGGTATGGTATGATATTTGGATTTAGTGCGACTTGGATCTTTATATCGGAGGGCTCTATGGTGTGGATTTGGTGTTTGGGTTTTAGGGAGACTTGGATCTTTATATCTGAGGGCTCTATGTCATGGTATGGTATCTGGGTTTTAGTGCGACTTGGATCTTTATATCGGAGGGCTTTATGGTATGGTATGATATTTGGGTTTAGGGAGACTTGGATCTTTATATCTGAGGGCTCTATGGCATGGTATGGTATTTTGGTTTAGGGAGACTTGGATCTTTATATCGGAGGGCTCTATGGTATGGTATGATATTTGGATTTAGGGAGACTTGGATCTTTATATCGGAGGGCTCTATGTCATGGTATGGTATTTGGGTTTAGGTCGACTTGGATCTTTATATCGGAGGGCTCTATAGTATGGTATGGTATTTGGGTTTAGGGAGACTTGGATATTTATATCGGAGGGATCTATGGTATGGTATGGTATTTGGGTTTTAGGGCGACTTGGATCTTTGTATCGGAGAGCTCTATGGTATGGTATGGTATTTGAGTTTTAGTGCGACTTGGAATTTTATATCTGAGGGCTCTATGGTATGGTATGGTATTTGGATTTAGGGAGACTTGAATCTTTATATCGGAGGGCTCTATGGTATGGTATGGTATTTGGGTTTTAGGGAATCTTGCATCTTTATATCGGAGGGCTTTATGGCATGGTATGGTATTTGGGTTTTAGGGAAACTTGGATCTTTATATCGGAGGGCTCTATGGTATGGTATTTGGTGTTTGTGGTTTAGGGAAACTTGGATCTTTATATCGGAGGGCTCTATGGTATGGTATGGTATTTGGGCTTTAGGGAAACTTGGATCTTTATATCGGAGGGCTCTATGGTATGGTATGGTATTTGGGTTTTAGGGAAACTTGGATCTTTATATCAGAGGGCTCTATGGTATGGTATTTGGGTTTAGGGAGACTTGAATCTTTATATCGGAGGGCTCTATGGTATGGTATGGTATTTGGGTTTTAGGGAAACTTGCATCTTTATATCGGAGGGCTTTATGGCATGGTATGGTATTTGGGATTTAGGGAAACTTGGATCTTTATATCGGAGGGCTCTGTGGTATGGTATTTGGTGTTTGTGGTTTAGGGAAACTTGGATCTTTATATCGGAGGGCTCTATGGTATGGATTTGGTATTTGGGTTTAGGGCGACTTGGATCTTTATATCGGAGGGCTCTATGGTATGGTATGGTATTTGGGTTTTATGGAAACTTGGATCTTTATATCGGAGGGCTCTTTGGTATGTTATGGTATTGGGGTTTTAGGGCGACTTGGATCTTTATATCGGAGGGCTCTATGGTATGGTATGGTATTTGGGTTTTAGGGAAACTTGGATCTTTATATCGGAGGGCTCTATGGCATGGTATGGTATTTGGGTTTTAGGGAGACTTGGATCTTTATATCGGAGGGCTCTATGGTATGGTATGGTATTTGGGTTTTAGGGAGACTTGGGACTTTATATCGGAGGACTCTAAAGTATGGTATGGTATTTGGGTTTTAGGGAGACTTGGGACTTTATATCGGAGGACTCTATGGTGTGGTATGGTATTGGGGTTTTAGAGAGACTTGGGACTTTATATCGGAGGACTCTATAGTATGGTATGGTATTGGGGTTTTAGGGAGACTTGGGACTTTATATCGGAAGACTCTATAGTATGGTATGGTATTTGGGTTTTAGGGAGACTTGGGACTTTATATCGGAGGGCTCTATGGTATGGTATGGTATTTGGGTGTTAGGGAGACTTGGATCTTTATATCGGAGGGCTCTATGGTGTGGTGTGGTATTGGGGTTTTAGGGAGACTTGGATGTTTATATCGGAGGGCTCTATGGTATGGCATGGTATTTGGGTTTTAGGGAAACTTGGATCTTTATATCGGAGGGCTCTATGGCATGGTATGGTATTTGGGTTTTAGTGCGACTTGGATCTTTATATCGGAGGGCTCTATGGTATGGCATGGTATTGGGGTTTTAGGGAAACTTGGATCTTTATATCGGAGGGCTCTATGGCATGGTATGGTATTTGGGTTTTAGGGCGACTTGGATCTTTATATCGGAGGACTCTATGGTATGGTATGGTATTTGGGTTTTAGGGAGACTTGGGACTTTATATCGGAGGACTCTAAAGTATGGTATGGTATTTGGGTTTTAGGGAGACTTGGGACTTTATTGTCGGAGGACTCTATGGTGTGGTATGGTATTTGGGTTTTAGGGAGACTTGGATCTTTATATCGGATGGCTCTATGGTGTGGTATGGTATTGGGGTTTTAGGGCGACTTGGATCTTTATATCGGAGGACTCTATGGCATGGTATGGTATTGGGGTTATAGGGCGACTTGGATCTTTATATCGGAGGGCTCTATGGCATGGTATGGTATCTTGGTTTTAGGGCGACTTGGATCTTTGTATGGGAGGACTGTATAGTATGGTATGGTATTTGGGTTTTAGGGAGACTTGGATCTGTATACCGGAGAGCTGTCCTGAACTTACCAGTTTTCTCCCCTTGTTGTTTCAGTGGTTCGGGAACTTGGTCACCATGAAATGGTGGGACGACCTGTGGCTCAACGAAGGATTCGCCACGTTCTTCATGTACTTTGGAGCCGAGGTTATTGAACCGAACTGGGACATGGTAAACTTTGTACTAGAGGAGATAAATGTTTATATTGGATAAATATGTTGTGTTTTCAGTATAGGGCCAGGTTACTTGTACATTTGCCTTCTCTGAAATGAATCTGGAACCTGCTCGAAGTTTCAATAGTTAAATGTGTTACGGTTGTGTCTGCTGGTAATCTAGCTCCACATTGAAAACAATATTTTTTCGTCCATTATTCTGTCACAAAATTAAAGGTGAATTATTTGGTGTTAACTAGGATGTCCATGTGCAATAAGCTTCGGCCTCTGGGGATGTGTCCAACTCTATTGTTCATCAAGATATCCCTGCGGTTGACAGGAGCATTGATACGCTGGATTCGTGTTGCGCATTTCTGATGATTCGACGTAGCAAATCGAAGCGCTCGTAATGTATCAATTGCCATTATTCATTTATATTCTATTGATTACTGGCTGGTTGATTTGTTGATTGCACGCAGCAATAGTCCAGCTATATGCCGGCGGTTTGTAAATAACTGGAACAGACAATCCAGTAATCAACATCATGAGCATCGATCTACTCAGTTGGGATATGTGTCAACCAAGCCAGCGAGTCTGACCACCCGATCCCGTCTGTCGCCTCTTACGACAAGCATGGGTTACTGAAGACCAATTCTAACCCGGATCTTCACGGGTCAGATATTGGTGAAGTGGAATAAATTGAGTTTGATGTTTCCAATGGGATGTCTCTCTAAATTAAAGAGTGAGCGAGTGAGTTTAGTTTTACACCGCACTCAGCAATATTCCATCTATATGGCAGCGGTCTGTATATAATGGAATCTGGACTAGACAATCCAGTGACCAACAGCATGAGCATCGATCTACGCAATTGTGATACGATGACATGTGTCAACCAAGTCAATCGCCAAAGTTTGATTTGCAGATGCCCCCAAAGTCGCATACACAGTAATTCAGCATACACTATAGACTCAATACACTTTGTCTCTTCTGTTTCGTACAGTATAACCAATTTGTCGTGGACGAAATCATGCCAGTGTTTGAATTCGATGGCCGTGTGACGTCACATCCGGTCTATGTCGACGTGGAGAGCCCGGAAGAGATTGACCAAATATTTGACTCAATCTCCTATAACAAGGTGAGACTTTAGATTCTAAGTCGGTTTGTCTGTATAAAAGTTGAGTCGATTTTGTCTCCGATGATAATCATACTAATAATAATCATCATCACGAAAACGATTCTATGACAACAGTAGTAATAACCGCCTCCGTGGTGTAGTGGTTAGAGCGTCCGCCCGGAGAGCGGAAGGTCGCGGGTTCGATTCCCCGACCGCGTCTTACCAAAAGACGTTAAAATATGTTACTTGTTGGTCCCTGCCTGGCGCTCGGCATTAATGGGTACAACAAGGACTGGTTGGCTCGGAGTCAGTATAATGTGTCTGAGTGGGGTATTCATGCTTCAGTGCGGCATGGTATCTCAGTGGGCTAGCACTATAAAACCAGCTTCAGTCTGGGCTAGTACAAGCAGCCGCACATACACATACATGCATGTCGTCATATGAGCGAAATATTCTCAAGCACGACGTTAAACCCAATTTCACCTCACCTCACCTCACCTCTCCTCACCTCTCCTCACCTCACCTCACCTCACCTCTCCTCACCTCACCTCACCTCTCCTCACCTCACCTCACAGTAGCAATAAGAGATGTTCTTCTTTTATTTGTTACACAAGTATGACGTACATTGACTGACTACGTAACTATTGTGTAGAAAGTGGAGACCTTTTATTGAAGTGTGTATCTCACAAAGTATATCAAGTCACATATTGAGACATCATCTGAAACCTTTGATGTTGTTTTGTATGTGACACATGTCTACACTTAATCAAGTCTAACGCCACCAGAAACTTAATCAAATACTTCACTGGCTAGCGTTACTCATGCAACCACACACTGCCTGTATTATGGGACTATGGCTTTCATAACGAATAAACTAAACTTATTATAAAAAAGACGACTATGACTACGACGACGATTACAATTGTTGAGGACACATAATCTGAGTTCAACAATTAAAACGTCTAAAAGCGGTTTCTTAATCTCATTTACTTCAACAGGGAGGGTCTGTGATACGGATGTTGAAGTTCTTCATCGGCGCCGGAACGTTCCAGAGGGGCTTGACGGTGAGTGAGTGAGTGAGTGTGTGAGTGAGTGAGCGAGTGAGCGACCCAGTGAGTCAGTCAGTCAGTGAGTCAGTCAGTCAGTGAGTCAGTCAGTGAATGAGTGAATGAGTGAGTTAGTCAGTGAGTCAGCGAGTGAGTCAGTGAGTGAGTCAGTGAGTCAGTGAGAAAGGCTGATAACACGATACTTTTGTTTCAGCCTCTTGAGTGAGTACATAATCAATTGAGACCCTTTCAGGATTTCAGCTTGAATTGACTTATGTCCACCTGTCAATCATACAACACGAGTGACCAATCAGAAACTCTGATGTACTACAGAATCCTCCATTATGTCTGACAAGTTCAAACATACGAACTAATCCTGCCACTTATGTAGCATCAAATAGTTTCGGCGAAATTTCTCTCTGCTTCGATTATTTTGTCGGTGCTTGGGAGTATTTTCTCGTTGTTTCCATTATTTTCTCGTTGCTGCCAGTATTTTCGTATGTTGATTGTTTGGTGACGTCTCTTGCAGCGATATCTCCTGTCCCGCGAATACAGCAACGCCGACCACGACGATCTTTGGGTGGCACTTGGAACGGTGAGCACTGTATACCCAGGGGCAAAAGAAACCATACGTTTGATTTCCTGTCGAATTTTGTCTTTAGTTAGAGATATCATATACAACAAATGACTTGTACTGTTTAGTCAGCATTGAGGAAAACACATTTGCATGGATATTCTTTGAAAGACTTCAAAACTTTCAAAAATTTGTCTGTGTACCCGAATGGTGAGAAATACATTGTGAGATTAATTTTTTTTACAACATTTGAAACTTTATATGAATGTAAGATAGTTGCAAATTTATTTCTTACCCCGTTCGTTTCCACTTCTCAAAATGAAACAGCTGTCACGCCAGGGCGATTCCGCGGCGTCCATGAAAACTGCAGAACGCCGAGGTGCGCGCAGTAGGGTCTCCTGTAGCGCCCCAGCAACGCGGTGACATCTCTAGTAGACGCGGTGGCATCTCTAGTAGACGCGGTGGGGTCGCCTAGAACGCCAAGCGACGGCGCGCACTTTGAACATGCACAAAGTACGCACCGTTGCTCTGCGTTCTGACATTCGCGCAGTAGGAACGCCGAAGGGCCGCCGTAGCAACGCAGAAAGGTCTCCTACAGCGCCACAGGAGCTCTGAGGGCACGCACCAAGGACGCACACGATCGCAGTATGGACGCAGTGGTAGTCGGCGCCGCTTGCACGGAGACCAAACGGAGTCCTTAGTGATGTCACTGCGTCTCTACCGCGTCATACGTCGTTTACAAGAGTGTTATTTATTTTACTGCGCTCCCTAAGAGCTGCCACGGCGATCATTGCGCTCCCACGGCTCTTCTACCGCGTCCATGAGCGTTGGCATGGCGTTTACAGGGCGTTGCCAGTGCGTTGTGAGCCAGACCCATAAAAATGGGTGCATATATGCATTCTCATCTTTGTCACCCTCATTTCACCATGACTGATCTTTGCCAGCAAGCCCGGCTAACGTTTTGGGCACGCCGTCAGCATAGTGTACGTGCTGTCGACGCACAGTTGCAACTCTTACCACACCGTCAGCACATTCAGTTGTCTGGAAGATTGTAGTCAATAGCGAGTAGTTCCGCCACGTGCATCAATAAGGGAGGTAATATTCACTTTGCTTCAAACATTCTTCTTCTGATGCATAACTGCCTCTATGATGACCAGTCCGGTGACTACCTTCGCCAGCTCGTACATCTGCATGTACCCACCACAGCTCTCAGATCAATGGATACGCTAAGACTGACACAGCCAAGCACGAAAACCTCAATGGATGATAGAGCCTTTTCTGCAGCAGCGCCAGCTCTATGGAACAATCTTCCAATCACCCTCAGACGAACTGAGTCCCAAACATCTTGCTCAAAACCTACTTCTTCAAGATGGCTTTTGAATAGAATTCTTTTTTACTCTTACTGTGTTTTTAACGATGTATACAGCGCCGTTCAGCATCTGTGGTGGAAACTAGGTGCTATACAAGCCAATTATCATCATTATTATCAATCCGTCGCCTCATGATGTCAACAAAGTCTTTGACAATGTCTGGGGCGGTGGGGTAGCTTAGTGGTTAAAGCGTTGGCTCGTCACGTCGAAGACCCGGGTTCGAAGCCCAACATGGGTACAATGTGTGAAGCCCATTTCTGGTGTCCCCCGCCGTGATGTTGCTGGAATATTGCTAAAATCGGCGTAAAACCAAACACAGTCAGTCAGTTTGACAATGTCCGTCCTGTAGGGTTCCAGATTCGAACCAAGGCTGTGCCTAAGTCATCCAAAGTTCCAGGAGGGACTACCAGCTGTCGCACTTGTCTGTTCAGATTGTCCCACGTGTGCTCAACTGGATTAAAGTCTAAACTTTCCGCTGGCCAGCGCAATCTGTTAACACGCTCCCCGTCCAGAGAAGCACCAAACCAATGGCCCTGGCACGATGTGGAGTAGCATTGCCATCTTGCAGCAGGAAGTCTTTGTTGTAAACTTGTCGTGCATGTGGAATCAAATGGTTTTCCAAAACGCACGTCGCTAGATTGACGTTTTCATGAACAACACGAAGCTCTGTTTTTCCATTGTAATGAATCTCACCCCATACCTTACCAGCGCCATCCCCTCCCGCAATGTAACCGTCCACACAGTCTCCTATAAACCTTTCTCCAGTAATCGTCGAACTCGCATTCTTCCATATACCCTGTGTACAGTGAGCGAAATAGCTACTGGCCCGCCAGTTCATGTTATCATATTAGCAGCTTAATGATGAAACCCCATGTCATACCAACAATATCTTATTTTCATCTATTTTTGTAACCTTTTACTTAGTTTCTACATTAAAATTTTGGGCTAGTGAATTATTTTGTGGGCTAGTAACTTTAAGGCATAGCTAGCCCGACTGGCTAGCAAAATTTGGAAACTATTTCGCACACTGCCTGTGTAGAAGAAATCTGGATTCATCAGAAGGCTGAGTGACGTCACAATATGTAATAATGACGCTGGGCCACTCAAGACGACGTTGCTTATGCAGAGCTGTAAGTAGTGGTCGACGGACAGGTCTTCTTGCTGTGCACCCCCTCTCCAGTAGCCTACGCTAAACCTCAAGTTAACCGGAAACCCCATCTTTCTCTTAACGTCATGGCATATAAACGTCGACGTCGACGTACAAGGCGGAAGAGAACGCTGTCGTCCCTTGCGTCAGTTTTTCGGGGTCTACCTGTCGACATTTTTTGTTACTAATGATTGACGATTTCGGTGTACCATTTTTATTTTCTGTACAGTTCTGACGCGTACGTGCAACTCACGACTTATGGAACGGTTGTTAACGCCAGTTCTTGACATTCCTGCAATCTGTTTACGTAATGCAAGTGACAATGGTGCTGGCATGGTATTTTGTATAAAATACTTCGGTACAAAACGAAAATAGGTATGCACTCAAGCTAAACACAAATGACAACGAAACTGAACAGTAGTTACATTTTTCTACAAGCTATGATAATGCTGCAAACTTTTTTTCATGCTTCGCTAAAATCCTCTTTCGGAGACGCGCTTACAGCTTGACCTGAGCTACTCTACATATTCATGACCCGGGAGGTCAAATGGCACAAACGGCAGATCGGGTTATATTCATTAAATAGGGGTGCAGAGAATGTTATTAATGTAGCGTCCGTGCGAGGCATGCATACACAGATTCGTTACAGAACTTGTCCCGGAAAACAACACTTCAATTATCACTTTTTCTATTTCATGTTCAACTGCAATATTTCTGTCCCAGTAATCGCTTTCCAAATTTTCAACATGGGCACAACAATCAGTCCACTCGTTTACACGTTTTCATCTGACAAAGGTGCACCCCTTCACAATAATAGACCCAACCAGTTGTGACACAGTCACGCAATTCATTAGTATTCACTTGATCAGGTCAGGTTATCTCCCATTTGACAGACACCCATTTGACAGACACCCAATTGACAGACACTGAACTAGAAGGTTAATTAGGGTAACACCTACGGGTATAATGGAACAGTCCACTGTCTAGTGAGTAGAGCAGGGTGAGCCTGAAACAGGTTCGTTACTGAGAAGCTTGTTTGTGGGTAAATAGAACTTTGTTGTCATTAAATGATAAATGATTTCTCTTCTCAAAATTGATTTTACTATCAATAACTATCGAATATAAAAACAGGTTTGTCACTGAGAGTTTTGATTGTGTTTATTGATAGAAAAGTCCCCTCCCAATAATAGCATATGTACAACAGAAGTTAATTGAGAAAACGTTTTGTTGGAGATATATAGATATGTACATATTTGAAAACATTCTGATTTGCAGTAAATGAGACACCTGCATTGCCATGTAAGATCAGATTAATACCAATCAGTGTTCTAATTTTAACAATACTTTCTAAAGATTGTAACAGTTTATGTATTTGAGAAGTATACAATGGCCATTCAAGGAAATAATGCAAAACATTCTCACATCCATGGCCACATTGACATGATGCTTCATATTTTAAATATTTATTCTAAATAAATCGTTATTAAGTGCACTTGCCATATATTTTAATATTGTGTGCAAAACATATAACTTCTATATTCCATATGAATAATGTTTAAGTTCACATTTGTCTTTATTTGATTTATATGATACAACAGTGTCGCAATTTCTAATAGCTAAGCTAATGTTTTCAATATGATGCTGACTCCCGTTAAGCTAGAAGGTTAACCGAAATGTTTATGAATATAAACTGTTTTTATATCGCAGCAATAAAAATTCAAACTACTGTCTTTTCGTGCATCTTTCAAAATAATAACATAGCTTCAGTTTGTTCCTATGTTTTTATTTGGACTATTCCATTATAATGTGTAGGTAACAGGTAGTAGATAATCTGTTCACTGGACCGTAAATGTTGTTGTTTTAAGGTGTCTTCGAACTGGCTGTCTGCGTAATGGGAGGACACCTCAGGTCAAGCTGAACAAGCTGTGGACACACATTTTCATCAGACATACACAAAATTTCAGTTGGATACAATATATTGCATGAAAAGTTAAAAAAAATAATATGGTTATCGACCGGGGTGCCAAGCATTATAAGCCTGAGTATATTACTATAAATCCTTCTTTCACTTTGTTATCTGTTGCTGTTACTATACCGACTCTCGAATGGCTGGTGAACAATGGAATATGGTTATGATTGATGTGAAAGGCGCCGCTATTTTCTATACAGAGTTACTTCCCTTAAGCGTTCCAGGATCCTGTGATTAAGACCTAACATAGAAGAATATAAGCTATGTTTTTTCAGCATGGTGTCCGCACTCTTGATGTCTCTTGATGGTTGAAAAATTGCGTAGATCGATGCTCATGCTGTTGATCACCCGTTTGTCTGGTCTAGACTCAAATATTTACAGAACGCCGACATATAGCTGGAATATTGCTGAGTGCGGCGTTAAACAACAACCATGAAACCGCTGATGACGCACATTGCTCATGATGTTAATCACTGAATTGCCTGGTTCAGACTCGATTATTTACGATTTATTGCTTGAATATTGCTGGAATATTGCTGATATTGCTGAGTGTGGCGTTACGAAACATAGCAGCAAACAACCTCACGCAAAGTATTTACTGGGCTCAAGGTTACCGAGGCAGGAGGCAGTGGCCATAAACATATCGAATTAATATATATCATGCACTACGCGAATTGTGTAAAATACAATTGAGAACATGTGTCAGACTCAAAACATTTTAATATTGTCATCATCCATTATAAATGATCACAATAAAAGAAAGTTCTATTATTTCTGAGAAACTTTGCTTTAAATGTGCTATATATTATTTGACCCGTTATTAATGCCGCTTAGTATATATGCACTAGGCGAAGTGTGCAAAATACAATTGAGAACATTTAACAATTTCCAAACAGTTTGTTATTGCCATCATCACTCATCATAAATGACCACAGTAAAAGACACACCTGCCCGCATTTATGTAAGTGAATATACACAGATATGTCCTCCGTCTGATGGCTGACAGGCACAATCAACAACCCCATCATTGAAAAGTGAAATAAAACGTCTGTCAAAACAACAAACTTCCAAAATTTGCCAAATAATACCCCAACTAAACAAGGCCCCGTTTCACAAAGCTCTCGTAGGCCTAAGAGTGTAATACATGTAAATTCCATTCCTTGATTTACCTGGAAATATGAATTTGCTGACTCCTTCAGGAATGCTGTCTCTATGTTTTTGACTTTATTTGATGATTTTATTCGCTTGTTATCTGTGAATGTTGATTAAGCTGTTGATTAATCCCTTACTGGCGTTTTACATGATTGTGCTGTTTCATGTCGGTTGTCGTCTGCTTTAAAACGTTCTAAACGTACATCTAGGGGGGAAAATGGTATGATAAAGAGTGTGAGAATTTGAAGATTAGTAAGTTTAAGTTATTAGATGAATTAGAGTCACTGGTGATTCTCCCTAATATTGTACGTTAAGAAATAGTTATAGATCATTGTGTAGAAAAAAGAGACTAGAGTATGAAGACACTTGTATGAGTGAACTTGTTGATAGTACTCGTGATAACGAATGTTTTTTGGAAGAAAATTAGTAGATTAACAAATATTGTTACTTCAAGTCGTGTTTCGGGGCGGTGGGGTAGCCTAATGGTTAAAGCGTTCGCTCGTCACGCAGAAGACCCGGGTTCGAATCCCCACGTGAAGCCCATTTCATGTGTCACCCGCCGTGATGTTGCTGGGATATTGCTAAAAGCGGCGTAAAACCAAACTCAGTCAGTCACGTCGTGTTTCCAACATTAGCCCAGATGATTAGATGGAATATTTCAAGAGAGTCTTAAACCTGACTGATTTAGAGGATGTAGACTATATCATTAATAACCATAATGAACAGTTGTGTAATGAACTGACTGAGTTTGGTTTTACGCCGCTTTTAGCAATATTCCAGCAACATCACGACGGGGGGACACCAGAAATGGGCTTCACACATTGTACCCATGTGGGTATTCGAACCCGGGTCTTCGGCGTGACGAGCCAACGCTTTAACCACTAGGCTACCCCACCACCCCACAAGTGAAGAGATTGAAGCAGCTATAAAAGATCTTAAGCAGGGTAAAGCACCAGGACCTGATGGTAGTAATGTTTTAGCTCCATATCTGTTAGCTATATATAATAATATTTTGTCAACGGGTATCTTCCCATCTGAATGGACTAAAGGTATTATTGTTCCACTGCACAAAAAAGGAAGTTTCGATTGTGTTGATAACTATAGGGGTATATCTTTGATGGATACCTTCGGGAAAATATTCTGCTCTATCATAAATGAACGTCTAAAACGTTTTGCTGATTTTTTTTCACAATGTTGTCGAAGCCCAGGCGGGATTTAGAAAAGGTTATTGTACAGCTGATAATATTTTTATATTACAATGTCTTGTAGAAAAATAAATCTCTAAAAGTGGTGAACGTTTCTATTGTATATATGTAGATTTTAAGAAGGTTTCTGATTCTGCTAACAGGCAATATTTTGGTATTCAATAATGAATAAAGGTGTCCATGGTAAATTATTTACAGTATTGATAAATATGTATTTTAAAATAAAGTCATCTGTTAGATTATCGAACACTACCATAACAGAATACTTTGATAGCTTAAGTGGAGTTAGGCAGGGGTGTGTAATTAGTCCATTTCTATTTTCAATGTTCATTGCTGAGGTTCAATCTATGATTGAGGATGGAGACTTAAGAGGTATATTTATAGGTGCAGAATATTCAGAGCTACTTCTGTTATTGTATGCAGATGATTTATGTATTTTCGATGACACTGTCATTGGTTTACAGAAAAAGATTGATATTTTATGTAAATTTTGCAAATCATGGGGCTTACAAGTAAATATAGATAAGACAGAAATATTAGTATTTCGAAATGGGGGTTATTTACGAAATTATGAGAAATGATGTTTTGATGGAAAACTACTAAAAACAGCAACGTATTATAACTATCTGGGTGTTATGTTTCCCACTAGGTTGTCATGAACAGTGTATACAAACACTCTGGTATCAAAAGCCAGTAAGGCCTTACTTGTTATTAAGCAGCTTCAGCATAAATATACAAAAATTCCTGCTAAAATATTATTTAAATTGTTTGACTCCAAAATTAAACCAATTTTGTTGTATGGTGCAGAAGTGTGGGGATTTCAGGAAAGATATGTTATTGATAGATTTCATAATAGTTTTTGTAAATATGTTTTAGGTATAGGTAAACATGTATCTACTAACGCAGCTTTAGCTGAATGTGGTAGACATGGAATTTATGTAGATTATTACTTGAAATGTGTGAAATATTGGTGTAAATTGTTAAGAATGCCTGACACTCGCTACCCCAAACAATGTTATCTTTAGATTAAGAATCTAGATTCTATTGGAAGGAACACGTGGGCTTCTTGTGCTAGGTTATTGTTGAATATGTATGGTTTTGGATATGTGTGGGTTAGTCAAGATATTGGAGATATCTCATATTATTTGTCGTTATTTCAGCAGAGATTAGAAGATTGTGGATAACAAAACATTTTTAGCAATATTAATGTTTCATCGAGACTTGTACATTATACGTTTATTAAATCATTGTATACAGTTGAATATTATGTATCAAATATTAATAGTAGGGAAGTAATGCTTGTTAAGATTAAATGAGCTTCCTTTACGTTGTAATGTTAGACAAAAAGAACCTTTTACTATAAATAGAATATGTAGAATGTGTAATAATAATGGTATTGGAAATGAGTTTCACTTCATATTTGAATGTGATGCATGTTTCTTTAAGAAAGAAGTATATACCAAATTGGGATTCTTTACCAAATATTTGTAAATTCTTATTGACCTCACATGATGTGAGTATTCTGATTAGATGTGCCAAGTTTATTAAGAAAACTCTGAAATGTAAATCTGCACTTGTTGAATAATAATACACGTATACCTGTCAATTGCCATACATATGTAATTGTACATACTTTTGTACATGGGCCGATGGCCAACAAACGGAAATATACTCTCTTCACTCACTGTTGCAGCAAGCCGAAGAGGAGAAGAAGACTGCCGTCGTGGTGGACACGATGAAGACGTGGACGCTACAGATGAACTATCCAGTGGTCACCGTGTCCAGGGCTGGCCCCAAGATGATACGGCTCACGCAGGAGAGGTTCCTGTTTGACCCTGCCTCTTCGGACCCCGGCAAATATGTGTCCCCGTATAAGTAAGACCCTTTTTTTATTGTGAATCCCCGTTATTCCACACATGATTACTCCGGACACTCTTCATTCCGTACAATAAAAAACTGTTTTAAGAACTCACAAGGTTATCATTTGGGTACATCTACACTTACCATGTACACTCAAGACCCTTTCTACTTAGGAATCCTCGTTATATGACACCTCATTATTCCGGACACTCTATATTCCGTACAATTATAAAATGTTTTTAAGGCTCAGAGGGCTCGCATGTTGGTACATGTACACTTACCCCAGGTCAATTTCCGTGATTCTCGCGTGATGATGATGATGATCTGGAGACTTTACGTGCGCTTTTCTTAATAAATTATCTTCAGCTGTTTGGTGTAAGTTTACACATAACTTTACAAGGTAGACATAAGTTTACGTATAACTTTACCCGGTACACACAAGTTTATGTTTAACTCTACATACGTACAAGATACGTTTAACAGTGCCTGATGCATACGCATGTATATGTCACCTATATCCGTTACGTATTGTACAACGGGATCGGGTGGTCAGGCTCGCTGACTTGATTGACACATGTCATTGTATCCCAATTGCGTAGATCGATGCTGATGCAGATGATCACTGGATTATCTAGGTCATACTCAATTATTTACAGACCGCCGCCATATAACTGGAATATTGCTGAGTGCGGCGTAAAACTAAACTCACTCACTTACGTATTGCTATGTGCTGTGTATATCTCTACGTCTTCAGTTACACCTGGAACATCCCCTTCACGTTCACCACGAGCGACCAGAAGAACTTCGACGTCACTGACGCCGATATCATCTGGATGCTGAGAAACGACACAGCAGGTAAGGCGGCTTTAGGACGTTCACGGAAACGTTATCATTAGCAATACCAAAGCGAGATTATTCAACAGAAGGGACACGGACAAGCCTCTTTTTTAGGGGTGGGTATTGCAGAGAATTTTCATATTGCGATATATTGCGATGCAAAAGCGTATATTGCGATATGTATTGCAATATATTGCAAGAAATTTTTCTTCAACAAATAACTACGTATAATCGAGTTAATGCTTGATTCATAAAGCAAAAACACAACAAAATCACTATGCTTGATTAAGATTTAATTAAAACTTTTAATCATGACCAAAAACAAATGTAAATAATATTTGGCACAAATAAAAAAAGGAAAACAACTTAAAAAACGGAAATATGCGAAGATTTCCGAGTGTTACGAAGTTTTCCGAATGCATGTCAAAATACCTATTTTCGATCAGCGTATCGCAATACGTATCGTTTTCATGCCTGAACCGGTAAATACTGGTAAACCGGTTATATTGCGCAGCACTACTCTTTTTATGGCCAACGGCGACATTTGTTTGTTAATTGTTGAACACGAGACGACGGGGCGCGTTCAATTCCTGATAGAGGTCGGTGCGGTAGCGTAATGGTTACAGCGTTGGCTCGTCACGACGAACACCTGAGTTCGGTTCCACACATCGATACATGTCTGGTGTCCCACGCCGTGATATTGCTGGAATATTGCTAAAAACGGCGTAAAACTCAACTCACCCAAGTCCTGATTGATGGCACTGGAAAGATGCTGCTGCTAATACTGTGTATGATCTCCAGCATTATCATCACAATCACCCTTCACTATAATAGCTGGGGCATTTGGGTAGCCTAGTGGTTAGAGCGTTCGTTCGTCACTCCGAGGACCTGGGTTCGATTTCCATGATAGGTACAATTTTAAAAATACGTTAGCTGGACTTTTTTTTGTGGACTTGTGAAATGACGGCTGGGTAGCCGAGTGGTTAAAGCGTTCGCTCGTCACGCCGATGACCCGGGTTCGATTCCCACATGGGTACAATGTGTGAAGCCCATTTCTGGTATCCCCTGAAGTGATATTGCTGGAATATTGCTAAAAGCGGCGTAAAAGCATACTCATTTATTCACTTTAATGAATGCTAAGATAAACTGAGTCTGATTCAATTTGGACGCCGTGAAAATAGCATAGAATACACTAACAGCTGTGTTCGACATGACCCTTTGTTGTAGTCTATTTTCAAAGGACGTTTATCTATTAATAGGTGGTGTTTATCGTGGCAGGTGGAGATGACAAATTTTACTCTTTATAACAACAACTGTAGGACAGCATTTGTCAGCGAACCAACAACGCAGTGAAATCAAAAGATGCGAGATAACGAGTCATTTCATCCATGTTCATGTTCACTGAATATTTCTAATTTTGCAACAGCACCGTCCAAATATTTCCGTGTCTGAAGTCTCTTTGAATTCAAGTCTCGGCGTTTTTAAATATCATTTTTTAAGGCCGTGTTATGTATAATTATTAAAGTGTTTGTTTATTTCTTAACGCCGCACTCAGCAATATTCCAGCTGTTTTACGGCGGTCTGTAAATAATCGAGCCTGGACCACACAATCCAGTGATCAACAGCATGAACATCGATCTACGCAATTGGGACACGATGACATGTGTCAACCAAGTCAGCGAGTCTGACCACCCGATCCCGTTAGTCGCCTCTTATGACTAGCATGGGTTACTGAAGATCAATTCAAACGCGGATCTTCACGGGTCTGTATATAGTCAACGTCATGAGCGCCTGATTCCGGCAAGCATGAGTTACTGAAGATCAATTTAAACCCGATCAGATCCCCAAGGGCCCTGTCTTAAGAGGCGACGAAAACGATCGTGGGGATAATCGAAATTTTTTTTGAAGCTTATCATATCAAACACTGGATTGTGTGGTCCAGAATCGATTATTTAGACAATGTCAACCACGTCAGCGACACCTACCACACGACAAGCATGGGTAACTGAAGACCAATCTAACCCGGATCTTCACGGCCTGTAGAGGACGACCAAGGTGTTGACCTTGTCTACTGTCAAGACAAGCTGCGTGAAACGGGGTTAACTGCCGCGGTGAAGCACATGTGTGCATGGCGGGTTGTACAAGTCCTGGCTTAGGCTTGTCGTATAGTTGTAACCTTCTGAGGTACGATGGCACACATTGATATGGATACCCTACTCAGACACTTTATATACTGAGGGAAAGAAATAAGGGATCACATGATATACTATGACCGATGCAACCTTGGTCCCGACCCACAAAACGTTTGTAGGGCTACGGCATTCGTAAGCCTGTGCTTAACAATAGAGTTACGACAGGTCGTAAGGTTACGAACGCTTTGTGGATCGGACCCCTGGACTTAGACCAGTGTGCGAAATGGTTTCCAAATTATGATAGCCAGTCGAGCTAGCTATGCCTGAAAACTACTAGCCCACAAAATAATTCACGAGCCCGAAATTTGAATGGGGAAACTAAACAAAAGATTGCAAAAATAGATGAGAATAAGATATTGTTGGCATCACACGGGTTTCATCATTAAGCTGTTAATATGATGAACATTTGTATCAGGCCATAATCGTGCATGATTTAAAAGTGTATTATAACTTAATAAGTCGGAGAGAGTGATATATTTACAAAATGACCCCATGAATCTTCACGAGCCAGTTGGGCGAGTAAATGTGGATATTTACTTGCCCGACTGGATTTTTACTAGCCACGGGCTAGCGGGCCAGTGGCTATTTCGCCCACTGCCACGGACATCTGAAAACTAAAGTCGCTTTGTTTAACGGGCTCCACGATTACACATAGTGATTATATACAGAAAACATGGTTATATTGCATAGACCGAATGTCTACTAATAAAAATCGACAAATATGTTCACGTTCTCATATTTGAAAACTATTCCTTATAAGGCTGACATCATCGAGTAGCACATGTACATTTCAGATGTTTATGACACCACCGTAACGATACCGGATCCGAGCGATGAGTCGAGTTGGATTCTGGGTAATATCCGTCACCATGGTTACTATCGCGTCAACTATGATGAAGACAACTGGAAGAACATCATCAAGCAGCTTAAAGCAAACCACGAGGCAAGTAGCTGTGAAATAAATGTTTTAAATCATTGTTCAGTTTGGTGAACAGTTCTGAGGATCAATCCACTCGCTTGGCACACGATAACATGCACCCGGGTACCTTCATTTCATGTAATTGAACATCCACATAGCCACTATGATCCAAAGTTGAGCCGATCAGTCAGTCGCCTGAAGAAACATATTTATCGGTTTATATTTTTTTAAATAAAAAGGATAAAAAATATATCAATATTTGTTCATACTTGATCGTATCTACGTCAGAAAGAAAGACAAAAACCAATATTCCAGCTACGTTAGAGCTATCTGTAAATAATAGAGCATAGATCAGACAATCCAGTGATCAACAGCATGAGCATCAATCTACGCAATTTGGAACCGATGACATGAGTCAACCAAGTCAGCGAACCTGACGATTCGATACCGTTAGTCGCCTCTTGCGACAAGCATGGATGGCTGAAGACCGCCTCCATACAGGTGCAATAGTGCTGAGCAGCGTTCAACAACAATCAAAACAGTTGTTTTATGTGCCCAAGGCAGGTAACTCTGCCTTTGAGGACTTCAGCCCGCCCCATTCCACCTTTTGCCTACCGTTGATATTCATACATCTTTGTTTTTACAGGTGATCATTCCAATAAATCGAGCTCAGATCATCAACGACGCCATGGACTTAGCCAGGTAAAAATGCCAAACCAGTGACTGATATTATGAACACCATCCCTCGCCGTCACAGTACCACGACTTGCTTTGACTACCTCCTTACGTCCAGAACCGGGAAGATCCGGGTTAGAATGTGCCTTCAGTAACCCATGCTTGTCGTAAGAGGCGACTAACGGGACCGAGTGGTCAGGCTCGCTGACTTGGTTGACACCATTCGTCACTACTCGCCTCTTTCCGTAACCTCCAAGAAGACTCGTCCCCCTCTCGATGCTTGTTATGTGCGAAAATACGACAAACTAATCAGAACGCGTGTAAATGACTGTGGTGCTTTGGTAAAAATAATCCCGAGTACTTAACTCGCTTATGGCATTAATGTCATTGTTTAAAAAATCATGAAAAATATGTATCGTCATATTGAAAGTACAAAGAACTTAGCTAACAGAATTTTGCTGCCTATTATGAAGCTTTTGATAAGAATCATGCGATTGACGGTGAGAGATTCAAATACACGCACGTGCGTTTGTTGACATAACGGCTCTCATGGGTCCAACTGAGGGTATTTCTGACGATCTCGCGGGCTTGCTATGGAGATTGTACGTGCGCTTCCAACAATTTTAGGAAATGTAATTATAAATCGCAACGAGTTTCAAAACAAATAATGTTAGACATATATCTGCATGTAACTAATCAACTTTAATTTTTATCATTGGGCATATTTTACATCTCTGGGAACACTTTAGTCTGACATTTTTTGGGTAATTCATATATTTTTTCAGCGAATTCATTTAAAATTCCACTTGGGGTAAGACAGCAAGTTTACACGAATGTACACTTTGAGAAATATTTTAAAGTCATTTCTGAGTTTCTGCTTTCGGATTTAATGTAGCTTTTATAATTTTTAGTTACATATTTAATAAAACAAATCCCATTTGTGATTATCAAACCCTATTTAGAAATATAATTGGAAATAAAAGGTGAACATCTGGTAATGATTACGTCAGAATCAGTCTGTAACAAATAAGTTTTTCTCCTTCTTTTAGTTGTATCAAAAAGGTTTAAAAACATAAACAGCAATACAATGTATGATTACTTCGGTGATATTAAGTACCATTGGAATCAAACCAGAATAGAGTTATCGTTCCTGTTTAAAGTAGTTCTGATGTTCATGCGTCAATATGAAATCCTTCCAGAGGGGCACGAGTCGCTATTCGGCTTGTCCCGGAATAACACGAGTTGGTCACGAATGGGTTGACACATGTCATCGGTTCCCAACTGCGTAGATTGATGCTCATGCTGTTGATCACTGGAATGTCTGGTGCAGACTCAATTATTTACAGACCGCCGCCATATAGTGTAAGGTGTGTGTTCGTGTCCAGAGAACCCTGATTTCATGAAGGTGGGAATAAGGGGGCGGTGGGGTAGTCTAGTGGTTAAAGCGTCCGCTCGTCACTCCTAAGACCCGGGTTCGATTCCCCACATGAGTACATGTGAAGCCCATTTCGCAAGGATATTGCTGGACTATTGCTTAAAAACCGTGTAATATGAACTCACTCATGCACCGCAGCTGAGGTCTGCGCAAGGCACCGACATGGCATTCAGCACTCACTCTCTATGGCTGAAAATATGTTTGGTCGATCTGTGTTTTAAGGGCTGGCTACCTGGCGCAGCTGACTGGATTACAGACACTGGAATATCTGTCGGCGGAATTGAACTACTACCCGTGGACCACGGCCCGAGACAAGCTGGTCTACATAGACACCATGATCCGGGACACCGAGATATACCCCGCTTTTCAGGTAGAGTGAGTGAGTGAGTCGGTATGAGACAAGCTGGTCTACATAGACACCATGATCCGGGACACCGAGATATACCCCGCTTTTCAGGTAGAGTGAGTGAGTGAGTCGGTATGAGACAAGCTGGTCCACATAGACGCCATGATCCGGGACACCGAGATATACCCCGCCTTTCAGGTAGAGTGAAAGAGTCGGTCTGAGACAAGCTGGTCTACATAGACACCATGATCCGGGACACCGAGATATACCCCGCTTTTCAGGTAGAGTGAAAGAGTCGGTCTGAGACAAGCTGGTCTACATAGACGCCATGATCCGGGACACCGAGATATACCCCGCTTTTCAGGTAGAGTGAGTGAGTGAGTCGGTCTGAGACAAGCTGGTCTACATGGACGCCATGATCCGGGACACCGAGATATACCCCGCCTTTCAGGTAGAGTGAGTGAGTGAGTCGGTCTGAGACAAGCTGGTCCACATAGACGCCATGATCCGGGACACCGAGATATACCCCGCCTTTCAGGTAGAGTGAGTGAGTGAGTCGGTCTGATACAAGCTGGTCTACATGGACGCCATGATCCGGGACACCGAGATATACCCCGCCTTACAGGTAGAGTGAGTGAGTGAGTGAGTGAGTGAGTGAGTGAGTGAGCGTGTGAGTCTGAGACAAGCTGATCCAGATGAACGAGACAATCACAGTATCCATAGAATATTCTTCAGAAAACAGCCATCCATTCTGCTATCTCGTAGAGTGAAACCTCGATACCTCGAACGCCATTGTGTTCGATACACAAGTTAATACTAATTGGCTTTATTGTTCCAACAACGGATACCTCAAGTCCAATCAACCTTCCATAAATCATGGTACTCTGTCGAACTCTGATTTCGCGAGCTCCTTATAAGGGACCGTACATAATTTATGGCTAGGGGGAGTGAGGATGATTATATAAGGATAACGTTCTCAACTAAATGTACTAATCCGTACTAAATGGAGCGTTCGCTTGTCACGCCGAAGACCCACGTTTGATTCCCCACATAGGTACAATGTGTGAAGCCCGTTTCTGGTGTTCCCCGCTGGGATGTTGCTGGAATATTGCTAAAAGCGGCGTAAAACCATACTCACTCATTCATTTAAAAACGGGTGGTCCTTACTTACAATAGCTTGTCTGTTTCAGGAATTCCTGAGATCGAGCAGCGACGCAGCCTTCAGGTTTTATGGTTTACGGACGCCGGCAGAAGGACAGATAGAGTCGTAAATATATTGGTTCTCTCAAACATTGTGAATATTGAAGATAGATAATTTGTTCGGTGATCTCCCATTCTTCAGACAGTCATTCTGCAGACAGCTTAAAATATTTAAATACTTCAGAAGTTATCAATGTTTATATTCCATGCAACATTGCAAAGAAAGAAAAATAATAATATCTGAAAAAAATGTAAAAGTTACTACTCGGGCAATATAAATGTATGTATGAATTATGTACTATAGGCCTGTGGCTCTCCTGAGCACTGAGTAGGCTAATTAAGCTGTTTCATTATTGCTGTGTGGTGAGGGTTATTAATCCCTCTCCTCAAGTGTCTGAAGAGTGAAAGTTAAATACATACTGTAGTGTATTCAGTCAGGACTGTCTGACACTGTAGGTTTGCCGCTTAGAAAGTTAAATACATACTGTAGTGTATTCAGTCAGGACTGTCTGACACTGTAGGTTTGCCGCTTAGAAAGTTAAATACATACTGTAGTGTATTCAGTCAGGACATTCTGACACTGTAGGTTTGCCGCTTAGAAAGTTAAATACATACTGTAGTGTATTCAGTCAGGACATTCTGACACTGTAGGTTTGCCGCTTAGAAAGTTAAATACATACTGTAGTGTATTCAGTCAGGACATTCTGACACTGTAGGTTTGCCGCTTAGAAAGTTAAATACATGCTGTAGTGAACATTCAGTCGGGACATTCTGACACTGTAGGTTTGCCGCTTAGAAAGTTAAATACATACTGTAGTGTATTCAGTCAGGACATTCTGACACTGTAGGGTTTGCCGCTTAGAAAGTTAAATACATACTGTAGTGTATTCAGTCAGGACATTCTGACACTGTAGGTTTTGCCGCTTAGAAAGTTAAACACATACTGTAGTGTATTCAGTCAGGACTGTCTGACACTGTAGGTTTGCCGCTTAGAAAGTTAAATACATACTGTAGTGTATTCAGTCAGGACTGTCTGACACTGTAGGTTTGCCGCTTAGAAAGTTAAATACATACTGTAGTGTATTCAGTCAGGACTGTCTGACACTGTAGGTTTGCTGCTTAGAAAGTTAAATACATACTGTAGTGTATTCAATCAGGACTGTCTGACACTGTAGGTTTTGCTGCAGAAAGTTAAATACATACTGTAGTGTATTCAATCAGGACTGTCTGACACTGTAGGTTTGCCGCTTAGAAAGTTAAATACATACTGTGGTGTGTATTCAGTCAGGACATTCTGACACTGTAGGTTTGCCGCTTAGAAAGTTAAATACATACTGTAGTGTATTCAGTCAGGACATTCTGACACCTGTAGGTTTGCCAGCTTAGAAAGTTAAATACATACTGTAGTGTATTCAGTCAAGGACATTCTGACACTGTAGGTTTGCCGCTTAGAAAGTTAAATACATACTGTAGTGTATTCAGTCAGGACTGTCTGACACTGTAGGTTTGCCGCTTTAGAAAGTTAAATACATACTGTAGTGTATTCAGTCAGGACTGTCTGACACTGTAGGTTTGCCGCTTAGAAAAGTTAAATACATGCTGTAGTGTATTCAGTCGGGACATTCTGACACTGTAGGTTTGCCGCTTAGAAAGTTAAATACATACTGTAGTGTATTCAATCAGGACTGTCTGACACTGTAGGTTTGCCGCTTAGAAAGTTAAATACATACTGTAGGTGTATTCAGTCAGGACATTCTGACACTGTAGGTTTGCCAGCAGAAAGTTAAATACATACTGTAGTGTATTCAGTCAGGACATTCTGACACTGTAGGTTTGCGGCTTAGAAAGTTAAATACATACTGTAGTGTATTCAGTCAGGACATTCTGACACTGTAGGTTTGCCGCTTAGAAAGTTAAATACATACTGTAGTGTATTCAGTCAGGACTGTCTGACACTGTAGGTTTGCCGCTTAGAAAGTTAAATACATACTGTAGTGTATTCAGTCAGGACTGTCTGACACTGTAGGTTTGCCGCTTAGAAAGTTAAATACATACTGTAGTGTATTCAATCAGGACTGTCTGACACTGTAGGTTTGCCGCTTAGAAAGTTAAATACATACTGTAGTGTATTCAATCAGGACTGTCTGACACTGTAGGGTTTGCCGCTTAGAAAGTTAAATACATACTGTAGTGTGTATTCAGTCAGGACATTCTGACACTGTAGGTTTGCCGCAAAGTTAAAGCACATACTGTAGTGTATTCAGTCAGGACTGTCTGACACTGTAGGTTTGCCGCTTAGAAAGTTAAATACATACTGTAGTGTATTCAGTCAGGACTGTCTGACACTGTAGGTTTGCCGCTTAGAAAGTTAAATACATACTGTAGTGTATTCAGTCAGGACATTCTGACACTGTAGGTTTGCCGCTTAGAAAGTTAAATACATACTGTAGTGTATTCAGTCAGGACATTCTGACACTGTAGGTTTGCCGCTTAGAAAGTTAAATACATACTGTAGTGTATTCAGTCAGGACATTCTGACACTGTAGGTTTGCCGCTTAGAAAGTTAAATACATACTGTAGTGTATTCAGTCAGGACTGTCTGACACTGTAGGTTTGCCGCTTAGAAAGTTAAATACATACTGTAGTGTATTCAGTCAGGACTGTCTGACACTGTAGGTTTGCCGCTTAGAAAGTTAAATACATACTGTAGTGTATTCAATCAGGACTGTCTGACACTGTAGGTTTGCCGCTTAGAAAGTTAAATACATACCTGTAGTGTATTCAATCAGGACTGTCTGACACTGTAGGTTTGCCGCTTAGAAAGTTAAATACATACTGTAGTGTATTCAATCAGGACTGTCTGACACTGTAGGTTTGCCGCTTAGAAAGTTAAATACATACTGTAGTGTATTCAGTCAGGACATTCTGACACTGTAGGTTTGCCGCTTAGAAAGTTAAATACATACTGTAGTGTATTCAGTCAGGACATTCTGACACTGTAGGTTTGCCGCTTAGAAAGTTAAATACATACTGTAGTGTATTCAGTCAGGACTGTCTGACACTGTAGGTTTGCCGCTTAGAAAGTTAAATACATACTGTAGTGTATTCAGTCAGGACTGTCTGACACTGTAGGTTTGCCACTCAGAGTGTTGTCCAATACGGACTGTAGTGTATTCAGTCAGGACATTCTGACACTGTAGGTTTTCTACTCAGATGGTGTCCAATACGGACTGTAGTGTATTCAATCAGGACATTCTGACACTGTAGGTTTCTACTCAGATGGTGTCCAATACGGACTGTAGTGTATTCAATCAGGACATTCCTCCTCAGTAAGTTGTCCAATACGAACTACAGTGTCTTCAATATGACAACCTGACATTGTAGGTTTCCTCCCCAGTAAGTTGTCCAATACGGACTACAGTGTCTTCAATATGACAACCTGACATTGTAGGTTTCCTCCTCAGTAAGTTGTCCAATACGAACTATAGTGTCTGCAATATGACAACCTGACATTGTAGGTTTCCTCCTCAGTAAGTTGTCCAATACGGACTACAGTGTCTTCAATATGACAACCTGACATTGTAGGTTTCCTCCCCAGTAAGTTGTCCAATACGAACTATAGTGTCTTCAATATGACAACCTGACATTGTAGGTTTTCCTCAGTAAGTTGTCCAATACGGACTATAGTATCTTCAATATGACAACCCTGACATTGTAGGTTTCCTCCCCAGTAAGTTGTCCAATACGGACTATAGTTTCTTCAATATGACAACCAGACATTGTAGGTTTCCTCCCCAGTAAGTTGACCAATGCGGACTATAGTTTCTTCAATATGACAACCAGACATTGTAGGTTTCCTCCCCAGTAAGTTGACCAATGCGGACTATAGTGTCTTCAATATGACAACCTGACATTGTAGGTTTCCTCCCCAGTAAGTTGACCAATGCGGACTATAGTGTCTTCAATATGACAACCTGACATTGTAGGTTTCCTCCCCAGTAAGTTGACCAATGCGGACTATAGTGTCTTCAATATGACAACCTGACATTGTAGGTTTCCTCCCCAGTAAGTTGACCAATGCGGACTATAGTGTCTTCAATATGACCACCAGACATTGTAGGTTTCCTCCTCAGTAAGTTGACCAATGCGGACTACAGTGTCTTCAATATGACAACCTGACATTGTAGGTTTCCTCCTCAGTAAGTTGTCCAATACGGACTATAGTGTCTTCAATATGACAACCTGACATTGTAGGTTTCCTCCTCAGTAAGTTGTCCAATACGGACTACAGCGTCTTCAATATGACAACCAGACATTGTAGGTTTCCTCCCCAGTAAGTTGACCAATGCGGACTATAGTGTCTTCAATATGACAACCTGACATTGTAGGTTTCCTCCTCAGTAAGTTGTCCAATACGGACTACAGTGTCTTCAATATGACAACCTGACATTGTAGGTTTCCTCCCCAGTAAGTTGTCCGATACGAACTATAGTGTCTTAAATATGACAACCTGACATTGTAGGTTTCCTCCTCAGTAAGTTGTCCAATACGAACTATAGTGTCTTCAATATGACAACCTGACAATGTAGGTTTCCTCCTCAGTAAGTTGTCCAATACGAACTATAGTGTCTTCAATATGACAACCTGACATTGTAGGTTTCCTCCTCAGTAAGTTGACCAATACGGACTATAATTATCATGGACTATAGTGTCTTCAATATGACAACCTGACATTGTAGGTTTCCTCCCCAGTAAGTTGTCCAGTACGGACTACAGTGTCTTCAATATGACAACCTGACATTGTAGGTTTGCCCAGCGTGAGGTGTCCAGTGCAGCATGCGGTGTCTACAACCAGGACTGTCTGCAGGAGGCCAGGGATCTGTTCCTGGCATGGAAGGACAACCCACAGGATAACAAGTGAGTCGACGACAGCGAGAAACACCGACAGGTTTAGATACGGATTTCGACTATAACCAGCCCTCGATATATCACCCATTATATGAAGGCTTTATGCCAGATAACATTCTCGATTTGGGGTGTATTTTTAATCGAACGTTTTTAGAATAGATCGGAGAGTGTCTGCATGGAGAGTAGGGATGGGTATTGCAGAGAATTTTCATATTGCGATATATTGCGATGCGAAAAGCATGTATTGCGATATGTATTGCAATATATTGCATGAAGTATTTTGAAACAAAAAACTACTTATAATCGAGTTAATTCTTGATTTATAGAGCAAAAATACAACAAAATCACTAGGCTTGATTAGGCTTTAATAACAACTGATAAAATAAAAATATGAATAATATTCGGCACAAATGAAACAAGGACATATCCGAAGATTTCCGAGTGTGACGAAATTTTGCGAATGCAAGTCAAAATACCGGTTTTCGATCGGCGTATCGCAATACGTATCGTTTTCAGGTCTGAACCGGTAAATACCGGTAAACCGGTTATATTGCGCAGCCCTAATGGAGAGCGGGCGTTCGGTGGTTCGATGCTAGGGCCGCGTCAAATTGAACACGTTTAATAATTGTACTTATTGTAGCTGCTTTCAATACAGCACCATTGTAGCTGCTTTCAATACAGTACCATGTATTAGAGTGGGTATCAACGATAAAACCGGAATAGTGAGTGAGTAAGGTTTTACGCCACCTTCTGCAATCTTCCAGCAATATCACGGTGTGGCACAAGATAATTTAGCTTCACACATAGTACCCATGTGGAGAATCGAACCCGGGTCTTTCACATGACGAGCGAACGCTTAACCGCAAGGCTAGCCCACCCCTCCATAAAACTGGCGTATATTTGATCTCATCAACATGATCAGCTACTCACGCCGTTGTGTTAAGCCCATTTCTGGTGTCCCCCGCCGTGATATTGCTGGAATATTGCTAAAAGCGGCGTAAAACCAAACTCACTCACTCACTCACTTTTGTGAGTGAAACGCTAATTTCAATTGCACGTCGCCCACCAGGAATATCCCAGTTTATGATATGACTGGCGATTGGGTAGCCAAGTGGTTAAAGCGTTCGCTCGTCACGGAGAAGACACAGGTTCGATTCCCAACATGGGTACATCGTGTGAAGCCCATTTCTGGTGTTCCCTGCCATGATGTTGCTGGAATATTGCTAAAAGCCGGGTACAGCTAGACTCAGTCACTCACTTTTGATGTGACGAATTAAAGATATAGCGTATGGTTTATAAAACGCATTTACAGTATAACAGATGTATCTTGCATGCTGCAATTAGTATAATCCATTGGTATTTGGTTCCCTTACATTCTACCTCTTGTTGACTCGAGTGAGTGAGTGAGTATGGTTGTACGTCGCCATTAGCAACATTCCAACCATATCACTGCAGGGGACACCAGAAATGGGCTTCACACATTGTACCCATGTGGGGATTCGAACCGGGTCTAAGTTACCCCACCGCCCTGTGTTGAATGGAAGTAGATATTAGACTGACTGACTGAGTTTGGTTTTACGCTGCTTTTAGCAATATTCCAGCAACATCACGGCGGGGGACACCAGAAATGGGCTACACACATTGTACCCATGTGGGGATTCGAAACCGGGTCTTCGGCGTGACGAGCCAACGCTTTAACCACTAGACTACCCCACCGCCCCGTAGATATTATAAGAACACATACTGGTGCAACCTGCTCTCAGAGCTTCATTTATGCAAATCCCCGTGGGCAATGTAAAGGCCTTATGGTTCCTTGAAGTAGTTTGTAAACCAACGTGACATGAATACAGTCAGGTATGTATTTGTACATTGTGTGAAATCTTGTAAACATATAGAATTTCATTCTGATACTATACAAAGAATGAGACACCCTCCTCTGTTCCCCCAAGACATAACGGGGCCTCGGTTCTCGATGGGCGGTGTGGTAGCCCAGTGGTTAAACCGTTGGCTCGTCAGGCCGAAAACCGAGTTCGATTCCCCACATGGGTACAATGTGCGAAGTCCATTTCTGTTGTGCCCCGCCGTGATATAGCTGGAATATTGCTGATAGCCCTACTCACTCACTGTGCAGGGGTGCGCAACCCCATTTTGTCCTGAAAGCTTATTAAATGACCATTGCAACTCTCGTGAAAATGGACTGTGCACCCCCCTTTTCTCAAGCTATTTTGAGAGCTGGAAATAATGCGTGGTTGATTAAACATTGTTGCGTTAAACCAGGGACCGTTTATTGTGATATTCTGTAAGTCGGGCATGCTGAGTGATTGATTAAACTTGCTGAAATTCGATTACAGCCAAAATCTAGGGAGTGTTCATTGTTCATATTTGGTATGTAGGACATTCCGGATAGCTTGAAAAAATTGTGTTTTTTTGTTCGATATACTTGAGATAAAAAGGTAAAACAGGGACGGAACACATTTCGCCCAAGCATAACATCGAACGACAGTCAAACGCCTTTATGTCTAATTGTGATGTGTCGCATTTTAAGTTGTCTCGAAATCTAAACTTGCGGATTTCTTCTTTGGTAATCCCTTTATGGATATGTCGAATCTCAGACAACGCGAAGTATTTACGTAGGTCGCTTCCAATCCCAACGATGATGGTGACGATGATGATGATGATGATGATGATGAAGATGATGATAATGGTGGTGGTGGTGGTGATGATAATGATGATGATGATGATGATGTTGATGATGATGATGATGATAACGGTGGTGGTGGTGATGATGATGATGATAACGGTGGTGGTGGTGATGATGATGTTGTTGTTGATAACGATGGTGATGATGATGATGATAATGGTGGTGATGATGATGATGATGATGATGATGGTGATGATGATGATGATGGTGGTGATGATGATGATGATGATTTGGAGATTTAACGCGCGCTTTCCGACATAATGCGTATTTCCCGCCAGGCCATTAAGTGTTAGATCGAGAGAGGGGGGAAGCCAGGGTTGCATGATTAAATTTGTACGAATTCTGAATTTGGAAATTTGTCAGAAGTTGCAGAGGGGATGTACTATGGGGTTGTGGGGTTGTTATTTGTTTTGTTTGTTTTTATGTTTTGTTTTAGTGTTATTATTTCTATTTTGGCACTAGTTGGTGGTGTGGGTTTATGACGACTTAAAAGGCCAGTTTTGATAAGTAATTTACCTGAGGCTTTGAAGGTTTGATTGTTATCCCACTGTCGGTTGACTGTACTACGTGCAGCCATTTTTTTATTCGCCTCATCGTTGAAATGTCATTCTGACTTGACAAGAAACAGGCCACCAAGTGGGGTATACTAGTGCTCAAATACCCAAAATACATTCAGCGCCATTGTCATTGTCACGAAACCGTGACACGTTGTGAAAGGGATATACAAATGCAAATGTACTGTAGGAGGATTAGGGTACGTAGTGACGGCGCACTCTACAGCAGGTTTCAATTTCGAAACATGTTTGACGTCGGTTGCAACATATGACAATGCTCTTCGTACTCGGGAGTGTGGCAGAAGTCATTTCAAACAACATGTGAGTGAGTGAGTTTAGTTTTCAGCTTTATTCCAGCTTTATGGCGGCGATCTGTAAATAATCGAGTCTGGACCAGACAATCCAGTGATCAGCAGCATGAGCATCCATCTGCGCAATTGGGAACTGATGACATGTGTAAACCAAGTCAGCGAACCTTATACCTATCTGAAATGAATAAAAATATTTAAAAAAAAATAAAAAAATAAAAAAAAATGTCAGCGAACCTGACCACCCGATCCTGTTAGTCGCCTCTTACGACAAGCATTGTTTACTAAAGGTTCATTCTAAGCCGGACCTTCACAGGTAACAAGAAGTGAGAGTGATATTGGGCAAGATCCAATGATTCTGACATCTAAAATCGTCTTCAGAAACCCATGCTTGTCGTAAGAGACGACTAACGGGATCGGGTGGTCAGGCTCGCTGTCTCGGTTGACACACGTCATCGTATCCCAATTGCGTAGATCGATGCTCATGATGTCAGTCACTGGATTGTCTGGTCCAGACTCGATTTAGTCACAGTGCGGGGCCGTGTGGCTGGAATATTGCTGCGTGCGGCGTTAACAACAAGCAAAACAAACAAACTGTAATATGCGACTCGTGCCAGACCCTCTTGCCGCTTCAGTACTGGAATAAAAGACATCAGAGAAACGGGGCGTAGGGTAACCTAGTGGTTAAAGCGTTGGCTCGTTATGCCAAGGATCCGTGTCGATTCCCCCACATGGGTACAATGTGTGAAACCCATTTCTGGTGTAACCCGCCGTGATATTGCTGGAATATTGCTAAAAGCGGCGTAAAACTTTATTCACTCACTCATTCACGTCACATGTCATTTCTTAAAGTCAATACTTCAGTATCTGTATGTTGTCAGAATCAACCCGGAACTGTTATTGACGGTCCTGTGCACGGGTATATCGGAGGGCGTGGCCGACGACTGGTACCACCTCTACGACAGCTACCAAGCGGAGACGTCGTTGTCCACCAAGAGCGACATGCTGAGAGCGCTAGCTTGTTCTCAGGAAGCCTTCATCATTGAGATGTAAGAGATCTGTACATGTTTCAGCGCGGACCCTCATAGGCTTGTACACACTGCAGTCGCCAATCGTACATGACGTCAATATGTGGCGTTGCTGTGATGGGTTGAGGGGTGGGGATTGGTCTGTTGAGGTCTCTAAGTGACGTCATTTAAAGCCTATTTAAAACATTTTTGCATAGTTGAACCTAACAACTGCCAGCCACGGAAGCAATGTATAGAGTCTGATGACGACGATACTGCTGCTGCTGATTAAAGAGCGCTTTCGGTGGAGCAGATATCACAGTCGGGCAAGGCTGATTATAGCAAGGTTGTAGTCACCAAGGCGGACGTTAAGCAACAAACAGACAAACAAATAAACAAACATAAAACAACAACAACACAAACACAAACAAACATAAAATCAACAACACAAAGAAACAAACGCAAAATCAACAACACAAAAAACAAACAAACACTAATCAACAACATAAATAAAACACAAAATCAACAACACAAACCAACAAACACAAAATCAACAACACAAACAAACACAAAATCAACAACACAAACAAACAAACACAATATCAACAACACAAACAAACAAACGCAAAATCAACAACACAAAAAAACAAACACAAATTCAACAACACAAATAAAGAAACAAACACAAAATCAACAAGAACACAAACAAACAAACACAAAATCAACAACAAAAACAAACAAACACAAATCAACAACACAAACAAACAAACAAACACAAATAAACAACACAAACAAAATCAACAACACAAACAAACAAACACAAAATCAACAACTCAAACAAACGCAAAATCAACAACACAAAATCAACAACACAAATAAAAGCAAAATCAACAAGAACACAAACAAACAAACACAAAATCAACAACACAAACAAACGCAAAATCAACAACACAACAAAACAACCCAAAATCAACAACACAAATAAAGAAACAAACCCAAAATCAACAAGAACACAAACAAACAAACACAAAATCAACAACACAAACAAACAAACAAACAGACAAACACAATATTAACAACACAAACAAACGCAAAATCAACAACACAAACAAACAAACAATAGTGAGAGACACGTGTTTCAGGCTGCTGGAGCGAGCTATAACGCCGAGTGAGATCCCTAAACAAGATGGCCCCGGTGTCATTGCGACAGCTCCAGGGATCAACGCCTTCGCCCAGCCGTTCGTGTGGGACTTCATCAGGGAGAAATACGATACCCTTCGAACTGAGTAGGTATGTACAGTAAAACCCCTCTATTCCAGACCCTCGATATACCGGATTTATACCTCGTTGTGGTAACAGTTTGTGACTTTCGCTTCGAGTTTCCTCTCACATTAACTCGGGTAGCATTTTTGCATTGTTTAGGGTAGCCGAAAAGCGGCGTAAAACCATACTCACTCACTCACAGATGAAAAACTCCATCTTGTATAAATTACACACCTGTCTGAGTCATGCCCACCTGTGCAGTAAGATAGTTGTGTAAGAGAAATTCTGGTGAATGGGTCTCTTCTCAATGCCAGCGCTTTAGCATATTGTATCAATGGAGAAAGAGAGGACTCGTGGAGGACAGCACGTGCACCTATGCGGGTTGGGCGTTGGAGTATTCAAATTACGATTACGCCGCATACGAAAGAACGTTGAACGTTGAATTATTCAAAACGGTGTGAATAGCTGGAAGACCTGAGCATGGGAAAGTAACACGCCCGACTGCAAGAGTGTATTGGGGGGAGTATAAATAATATTATTTAGGTTACACACAACCAAATATTTTACCATTGACATCTATGGTAACATTATATATAATAACAACATAACTAAGCCATCAATAGCTATTACGTGTACATGTGTGCATAGTCTGGCCTTAAAGAAGCAAAAGAATTATAAAAGCACTATAGTGCGTTTGGCTCAAAAGCGGACCGATGAATTGCAATCTAACTCGAAAACTAGTAAATATATAATAATCAATGAAACTCTGATCATAATCAAAACATCAGACCAACTCTGTGATTTGTTTGCAGAATTTATGTCCTAAAATTAAAAAACTTGTTTAACAAACTATCATTAAAATATTGACACAGTTCACTATTTGTTACGAGGGAGGAGTGCAGAGAAAAGGGACAGCCAGGTGTTAGAGAAGCACGTGCACAAGTGCCGACAAAGTTGATTCATTAACCTGTGCTGTGCCGTCTCCATTCTTTCTCGCACAGAGTTGGTCTGAAGTTTTGATTATGATCATTGTTTCAAGGGAGTATTTATGTTGATTAGTTTTCGAGTTAGGATTATTCATCGGTCCGCTTTTGAGCCAAACGGACTATACCTAAGTCAGCTCCTTTTCCGAGAGCAGGAAGCTAAACAGACAACCCCAGTTCCGCACAAAATGTCAACTGCTTGAAAATTCCTGTGGTCACATTCAGCATAAGTCATCATGTAAAAAAGGACAGCACAAAATATTAAAAAATGTGGTTAGTTTTAATTACTGGATGGATGGACACTGGGAAAACCACAAAAATCTAACCAAAAATCATCCAATCACAGCTGTCAGATGATTCAGGCTACACAGAAGGCTCCCTACGAAAGGTGCTTGTTAAACTACGGATTCTGGTTTGGTCCAGCGTAACTTGTAGCACCACTAAGTGAGTAAGTGAGGAAATTGTGGGTTTTACGCCGCTTTTAGCAACATTTCAGCAATATCACGGCAGAGGACACCAGAAATGGTCTCCACACATTGTACCCATGTGGAGAATCGAACCCAGGCCTTCGGCGTGACGAGTGAACGCTTTAACCACGAGGCTACCCCCATTTCAGAATTCCTTTCTGATATCAGATTACACAGCCAGTACAGGTTGATTTGACTGGAATTAAAAAATGACCATGTCTCATGGATATTTTAGTTACTTAATGATTTATTCTACCTAACCACCACAGTACAAGTAGCGTATTTGTCTTACGTGAACAAACTCACGTTGAACTCCCACAGGACGGATTATCTGTCGAACAAAAGGCAATATGTTTACAACACTAATACTATACAACTGACAGGCCCGGCGGTTCTACATGTAACATAAGCATACAAGTAGCTTAATGCTAGGCTTCACGAACATCGGCCCAAACCTACCTTTACGTAACCTGTTCTTTCCAGCTGAACAGTGGCTCTTTCTCTTTGACCTTATGTCGGGGCTCAGAGAGGTATACCTCGTTATAAGGATATTCTGGCTGGGTATAAGTCACAGAAATGGGGAAATACGTGAAAGGCGCGGACGTCAGTGTAAGCAGCCACCTCTCGTCCTGTCACTCTCGCCATGTAACCGGGCTACTTGCTGACAAACTTTATTGACAAGAAATGAAGGCTGGGTAGCCTAACGGTTAAAGCGTGCGCTCCTCACGCCGAAGATCCGGGTTCGATTCCCCACGGGTACAATGTGATAAGCCCATGTCTGGTGTTCCCCGCCGTGATATACCCTGGAATATTGCTGAAAGTGGCGTAAAACTAAACTGACTCACTCACTAACTCAAGTAAATTTCGACATAAACTCAAAAGTTAAAACCTTAAACGAAATATTGCTCCATGGAAAATATTTATGCGTAGGAGTTATTAAAACCTTTAGTTGAATTACTGAAGTAAAATGGCGAACTGTTCAAGGCCATCGCCCAATATCTAACAAATCTCTTGAGAATGACAGACATCTCTGACAATGACTTTTAAATGTGAATATACTATGTACGACATACGTTTTGTTTTGGGATAGTCTCTATGAGGCAGTTTAATGTACAACGTCAACGCAAGATAGTAACCTGTTTTGATTATTCGACGAAATAAGCGAACATTATTTCACTGGATGAGCGAACACTATAGTACTGTCGGAAATAGAAAAAACTGTTTTTAGGCTGTTACTCTGTATCCCGAAAATTGACACAATTGCAAATAGCATATGCATATGTCGAAATGATCCACTTCGGTCTAACTGGGCGTTCAGTGGGATGCGTAATACGATATCTAGAAAAGCATGTGTACTCGTAAAATCGGGCAAAACTTAGAAAAATTACGAATAGCTGCTGAAAACAATAGATCAGACTGTAGATGACAATTAGATCGCTCAGCCAGGTATGACGACGGACCGTCGACTCACCTGGCATGAAATGCACGTGCTGCCTACAGGCACAAGGGGTCATCTCAAAGATATTTTGTGCTTTGTCATGTGTGTTGACAATGTCTCATCTACTGATTAACATCTTACGTGTCTTTCTTTCATAAAGTTTATGTTGAGATATGTAAGAGAGTATGATACCCGAAAACCATAGAAACGCATCGTAGTATAAAGGTGGCATGACCACCCGAAGATCGACAGGACTGGATATTATTTGTAAATTGTTGTGACGTGCCGTGTACCTCCCCAGTATAATTGCCCTAAAGGATTATCTTATCTTAGCTGATATCTCTATCCCCAAGCCCGACCCCAGGTTTTGCTTTTGAGGCGACCCCTCCTATCTGTTTCTTTTTATAGTGACAGTAAGACTGCATGGTAGCTACATCCTTAATAGTTTCGGCATAAAAGTTATTATTTTTTACGTCAGCTATCGTTTATAATGAAGCTACGTCTAATTTCAAATTGGGCATTTAAAAAGTGTCCTTTGTAATACAATATTGTTGCACACTAATTTGCATAAAGCCATGGTCTGTTCCAAATAAGTCTTTTTTGGACTTACAAAAACCCCGCATTGCTAATTTCTGCACTAATTTCCCCTCAGTAAAGTCCTTTTTCTCCGTTTCCTATCTCTCTACCACTGAGACTGTAGTTAGGCCGAACTTAGTTTAACAGATATTTCACACTTTCACATATCAACTACATAAACTTCATCAGTTAGTTATTTCATCATTCACCTGATGAAGGAGTAAGAATATACTTCGAAACGTCGTGACCCTTCACAATAAAGAAGTTGACATCCATACAATTCTTGCTTTTATATGTATCACTTCTTAATGCCCTTCAAAGACTCCACAGTGAGAGAGGTTTTAATGTTTAATTTAGTTTGCCAACAAGAAGAAAACGTTTCTGTTGAATATCTGTCTATCAGCGGGTTGATACGTGTGTTTTCACTACAGATTGTAAGGAAGTTACGCGTGGTCGTACGCATATGAACACTAATTTCTCAGTGTTAACTTAACAACATGACTATGTCTTTTTCATTTTTTTGACCAACCATTATTCATGATTTTAATGTCTCGTAGTCCGTTTGGGTGGCGTTTGAAGATGTGTGTTTACTCGGTTATGCTTCGCCGATTTTTATTTCCTCGAAGGACAAAAATAAAACATTTTTGACTGTCTGACATACACCTGATGCACAAAGAACTATCATTTATCTACAGATTTGTAATCCAATTGTTAGAAATTTAAAAATACACTCTTATGGATTTGTGTTTGCATATGTATTTTACATGTCTCTCATAAATGACCTTTCCCGTCTGACTTTCCTCCAACATTATGTAGGTGAGGCGAGGTGAAATTGGGTTTTACGTCGTGCTTGAGAATATTTCCCTCATAGGACGACGTGCATGCGTGTGTATGTGTATGTGCGGCTGCTTGTGCTAGCCCAGACTGAAGCTGGTTTTATAGTGCTAGCCCACTGAGATACCACGCCGCAGTGAAGCATGAATACCCCACTCAGACACATTATACTGACTCCGAGCAGTCCTTGTTGTACCGATTAATGCCGAGCGCCAGGCAGGGACCAACAAGTACCATATTTTAACGTCTTTTGGTATGACGCGGTCGGGGATCGAACCCGCGACCTTCCGCTATCCGGGCGGACGCTCTAACCACTACACCACAGATAAATGACTAAATGATTGATTTTAATGCCTATGTATATTTATGTTTGCAACGAGTGAGACGAGAGAGAGAGGTAGAGAGAGGTAGAGCGAGAGAGAGAGAGAGAGAGAGAGAGAGAGAGAGAGAGAGAGAGAGAGAGAGAGAGAGAGAGAGAGAGAGAGAGAGAGAGAGAGAGAGAGAGAGAGAGAGAGAGAGAGATGTTATCATGTTATTTCACGTTATGTTATATTTCTTTTATGTATGTGGAAGTTTCTTGATGAAAAAATAATCGGTCAACTATTAGTCATTTGCATTTCTTGATATAGAAACAACCACTCTTATTCGTCCACGCACACAATGACAATGTCTGCCAATTGTCAATTGATATATATGTGCGTTGTATTGACCCAGTGAATGAGTCACTCGCTACCACGTCGAAAACCCGGTTCGAACCTCCATCTTAATCATTGGTGAAGGCCATTAACGTGTGCCCCTTGTCAGGATATCCCTTGAATATTACGTAAAGCGGCGTAAAGTTATCTCCATTCACTCCACATGACTCCAATGACCCCTTTATTCTGCTGGATACGTCTGGCGGAAACGAGGTTCTACGTTAACCTTGACCTCATGCTAAATACATGGAACAGTTCAATCAAACTGCATTATTTTAGCTAACCCTATAATGTTCTCTCGACAGCTACAGCGCCAGCGTCGGCACCTTCACGTCGATGATTAAAGCGGCTACTGCAACCGTTCAACACACCCAGGCCATGCTGGATGAGGTAAGACAGGCATTAAACATGATGAAGGCTTCAGGAGAGAGAGAGAGAGAGAGACGAGATGAGAGAGAGAGAGAGAGAGAGAGAGAGAGAGAGAGAGAGAGAGAGAGAGAGAGAGAGAGAGAGAGAGAGAGAGAGAGAGAGAGAGAAAGGAGAGAGAGAAAGAAAGAGAGAAAAGAGAGAGAGAGAGGAGAGAGAGAGAGTGGGTGAGAGAGAGAGAGGAGAGAAGAGAGAGAGAGAGGAGAGAGAGATAGAGAGAAAAAGGGGAGAGAGAGAGAGTGGGTAAGAGAGAGAGAGAGGGAGAGAGAGAGAGAGAGAGAGAGAGAGAGAGAAAGAGAGAGAAAAGAGAAAGAGAGAGAGAGAGAAAAAGAGAGAGAGAGAGAAAGAGAGAGAGAGAGAGAAAGGAGAGAGAGAGAGAGAGGAGAGAAGGAGAGAGAGAGAGAGAGGAGAGAGAAAGAGGGAGGGGAGAAAAGAGAGGGAGAGAGAAAAGAGGGAGAGAGGAGAGAGAGAGAGAGTACAGGAGGCTAGAGAGGGTGAGTGAGAGAGAGCGAGGAGAGAGAGAGAGAGAGAGAGAGGGGAGAGAGGAGAGAGATAAGAGAGAAAAAAAGGAGAGAGTGAGAGAGAGAGAGAAAGAGAGAAAGAGAGAGAGAGAAAAAAAGAGGGAAAATGACCTGGAACAGCGACCGGTGTTGGGTCGTAAAGGTCAGCGTTCGTCAATGTAGGTCAGGTATGCTGATGACCCTGATGTCAAAAGAATCTAACTTTGGATGCCTACCTTTTTGTACAAGGTTTTGTTTATTGGTTGTTGGTTTATTTTTCACAATTTTTAGCATCGATGTTCTTTTTCATGCCAAGAGCAAAAGTTGTAGTTTCATGTAATCCGACACCTTATAAATCGGTTTGCTACGTTTGCTCTCTTTTTTAAAAACATTCAACACTTTTCTAATTAAACGTTTAGCATCATCTGAATAAGCTTTCATGATGACAGCTAGAAGTAGTCAATGTGAATGTTCCAAACGGTCTATCACTGTGCAGTGCACAGGTAACTATAATGAACTGCACGTCCATTTACCTTTATGACCCAACACTGCCGCTGTTACAGGTCATTGGTTCCCTCCCTCTGCAAGCCGTCTGCGTTCTGCTGTTTATTTTTTTGACAGTTACATAGACAGATTCTTTAATACAAATACATAAAATCGGTGATTTTACAATGTGATTAGGTTGTCTGACAAAACATCCACTTGCACAGTTTGAGATCGATTGGGTCATTGGATGAAGAGATATTTACAAAAAACCGGGTCCACATGCATTTCATGCCAAACTATATGTGTGAATATCAGTCAAATGATATACCACAGCACGTGGGTGAAGCTTACATATGACACATGTCATTGGTGAAACCCAGTTGGCACTTAACGTACAATTAGATAAGGATCATAAGTGGAAATATCAGAGATTGGAACCTCAATCACCGGATCCTGCATCGATGAAGGGGCTCAAATGACAATATAGGATATTTATATAGCGCACATATCCACGCAATTAGTACATGTTCATGGTGCTGGAGTGTTCCCTTGATCAACGGATGTCTTTTTCGGGCATTCTTTTAACCAACTCAACTCCCTGGGGAGTATTCAACTCATGCAGCCTGTTAGTTATGAGTTATCACACAGCCTCATCCTCACAAGGTACCCATGTTCAGCTCGGTGAACTGGGACACATAGTCACAGTATTTTGTCCAATTTATTCGCACGTTACTATACCCGTAACTAGATGTCCGCACATGATCCTGCCCCCACCCTCTGGTCACCTTCCATCGGATTCGTGGGTTGTTTTACGTTGACAGGGTGGTGTAGTGCACAGTAGGAGTAGTGACAACACTGAAAGAGCCTACATGTAATGTTAGCTCCAAGGTTTTTACACCCGGTCACAAGTGGGGATCGATCCAGGCAGCCTGCGCTTACTACCGCGGCGCCTTGTATGAGCCTTCCGAACATACCACCCATGTGGGTCCGGGTTAGCATGAACCTTCAGTAACCAATGCTTGTCGTAAGAGGCGACTAACGGGATCGGGTGGTCAGGCTCGCTGGCTTGGTTGACACATGTCATCGGTTCCCTATTGTGCAGATCGATGCTGTGCTGTTGATCACTGGACTGTCTGGTCCAGACTCGATTGTTTACAGACCGCCGCCATATAGCTGGAATATTGCTGAATGCGGCGTAAAACTAAACTCACTCACTCACTTCCGAACATACCACATTCGCCCACCCTTTAGATCCAGGGATCATTATCATGTGTTTGTAAGATGTTCTGTACACGTTGATGATGTGTGATTCAGAAGCTAATTCCGCCATGTCGTTTGTATAGCTGGAGGAATTCGTCAGGGTGACGCATTCTAACCTCGGGCCGGGCGCCAGGATCTCGAACAGGCGATTACTCAGACCAAGTCCAACATTGAATGGATGCGGGTGAACTATCCAGTCGTAAAACAGTGGCTGGAGAGCCTGAGGTCACGTCAAGGTCAGGGTCTCCATCTCAGGTCAAGGTGAGGTCACCAATCGTCACATCTTTAAATCAGTATATCCTTTTCGCTGTTAAACGCCAATTGCTGTCTGAAACTCATCTGGGCCGGACAATCCAGTGATTGACACCATGAGCTACGATGACAGACGATCACTTGCTTCAGAAACTCTTTGTTACCCTTGAAGATCCGAGTTAGAATTGGTCTTCAGCATTCCATTCTGCTTGAGAAGCTACTATTAGGATCGTGTGTTCAGGTAAACAAATGTCATGGTATCCCAAATGCTAGATCGATGCTCATGACGTTGACTGTAGAGACCTGTGAAGATACGGGTTAGAATTGATCTTCAGTAACGCATGTTAGTCGTAAGAGGCGACTAACGGGATCTGGTGGTCAGGCTCGCTGACTTGGTTGACACATGTCATCGTAGCCCCATTGCGAAGATTAATGCTCATGTTATTGATCACTGGATTGTCTGGTCCAGACTCGATTGTTTACAGACCGCCGCCATATAGCTGGAACATTGCTGAAGAAGCAAACAAAATCATGCATTCTGTCTCTTAGCCGACATTTTGTTTTTTTGCGATCGCTCGGGATGTTGGCATAAATAAAAATGTATTCAAGAATCTATTTGAAAAGAGTAGGAAGTCGAGGGTCATCGATGTGATAACGTGTCTGACCAGCGTGTTCACGATACTGTTCCACTGTTATTTGTTTTGGCCTCCTTGTTTCAGATAAATGATTCAAGATCACCAGCACAATCTCAGCTCTCCGTGTGTTCGTGTCACGGTACAGTGCTTAACAATGACGAACAGGCTTCCCGGACACAGAAAGTGAAGATTGTCTTTGTGATGAATCAGTTTGATATTGTTATGAAATGAAAATTCTAATTTCGGATGGATTTATGTTTCCTGTTAGATAATGCCAAACAAAGCGATGAAGACAACAAAGTTATTTGATATAAATTCTAAAATAGCTGAAGCATGTTTTCTGTTGTATTTGGGGTTGTTGTTTTTGTTTTTTAGGGCGAGAGTAAATCCTTCGCATGTCACATGCGTTATTAATGGGGCTCTATGTTTATCCCTGAAGGGTACCCGCGAAGATCCGGGTTAGAATTGATCTTCAGTAACCCGTGCTTGTTGTAAGAGGCGACTTACAGGATCGGATGGTGAGGCTCGCTGACTTGGTTGACACATGTCATCGTAGCCAAATTGCAATTGCGTAGTGGTTAAGGCGTTCGCTCGTCACGCCGAAGACCCGGGTTCGATTCCCCACATGGGTACAATGTGTTAAGCCCATTTCTGGTGTCCCCCGCCGTGATATTGCTGGAATATTGCTAACAGCGGCGTAAAACCAAACTCACTCACTCACTCTAACGACAAGCATGGGTTACTGAAGATCAGTTCTAACTCTTTTGTCTTCACGGGATTTTGTGGATCGGGACCAACGATGTTATGATTGTAGGTTCAAACCCCAGAATTTGATTGTGATGTTTGGATTGTAAGCCTCCTGTCCATGTAAACACCTCATACCTGTATTACATCGGGCTTTCCTGCTACATTAAGTACACGCGCACTGATAAAACTGTTTTACAAGTGATATCTCCTCTGAAAACCAGTATTGAATGATCTCCCAAATATCCGTCCATGTCTGTTTACCTGCTCCACGACGGTCTTCATAACTGGCAGTCTCAATACCCGTTAACCCACCCCAAATATAGGTCGACGACGCATAAACTTTTATAAAGAAAATATTGGCCCGATATTATGTTTCTATTTGAAAGCGCAAAACCCGTTCAACAATTCGCATGCCCACGTGATCACGTGCCCTGTATAGGAGGTACGAGGATTGCTGGTGGTTGCGCGCTCAGGTAGTTGGACGGGCTGAATCGTGAAAGGTTGGTGTAGATAGAAGTGATGAATTTAATATCATAGCCTTTGTTGTCTAGAAACCCAGAAGAGAATATCTTCCTGCATATCTTACGATGTATTTCAGCTGAGCAGTATATTTTATCTATGTATTCTTAGAATGTCAATTTTGATGTTAATGTTGGTCGTTTTGGGAGCTTGAGTGTACGCAAGTGTGTTCATGTGTGTACGTTGATAAGTTTGCGTGTGCACGTGTATGTACCCTTGCTTGAGTGGATGCATGTGTGAGTGTGTTTCCATGTGCGTATGCCTTTTCTTTCAGTACGTAAACATATAGTCTTCGAAGAAAGGCATTTGAAATTAACTGTTTAATATGTTCAAATAATCTGTGTAGTTGAAGTGATGCTTGTTTGGAGCCTGTGGCTAGTAAAACTACAGTCGGGCTAGTAAATCTCAACAGTCACTCGCCCAACTGGCTAGTGCATATTCATGGGGTCATTTTGTAAAAATATATCACTCTCTTTTAAATCATGGAAGATCATGGCCTGATTAAAATGTTCATCACATTAACAGCTTAATGATGAAACCCGTGTCATGCCGACAATATCTTATTCTCATCTATTTTTGTAATCTTTTACTTAGTTTCTACATTCAAATTTTGGGCTAGTGAATTATTTTGTGAGCTAGTAACATTCAGGTATAGGTAGCCTGACTGGCTAGCAAAATTTGGAAACTATGTCGCACACTGCCTTAACACATTTTGAGAATCTTGGTCTTGTGTCGTCTGTGTGTGTTGTAGGAGTGTGAATGTTTGCGTGTCGTCTGTGTGTGTTGTAGGAGTTTGAATGTTTGCGTGTTGTCTGTGTGTGTTGTAGGAGTGTGAATGTTTGCGTGTTGTCTGTGTGTGTTGTAGGAGTTTGAATGTTTGCGTGTTGTCTGTGTGTGTTGTAGGAGTGTGAATGTTTGCGTGTTGTCTGTGTGTGTTGTAGGAGTTTGAATGTTTGCGTGTTGTCTGTGTGTGTTGTAGGAGTGTGAATGTTTGCGTGTTGTCTGTGTGTGTTGTAGGGAGTGTGAATGTTTGCGTGTTGTCTGTCTGTGCGTTGTAGGAGTTTGAATGTTTGCGTGTTGTCTGTGTGTGTTGTAGGAGTGTGATGTTTGCGTTGTGTCTGTGTGTGTTGTAGGAGTTTGAATGTTTGCGTGTTGTCTGTTGTGTGTGTGTTGTAGGAGTGTGAATGTTTGCGTGTTGTCTGTGTGCGTTGTAGGAGTGTGAATGTTTGCATGTGCGTCTGTCTGTGTTGTAGGGTGTGAATGTTTGCGTGTTGTCTGTGTGTGTTGTAGGAGTTTGAATGTTTGCGTGTTGTCTGTGTGTGTTTGAATGTGTTGTCTGTGTGTGTTGTAGGAGTGTGAATGTTTGCGTGTTGTCTGTGTGTGTTGTAGGAGTGTGAATGTTTGCGTGTTGTCTGTGTGTGTTGTAGGAGTGTGAATGTTTGCGTGTTGTCTGTGTGTGTTGTAGGAGTGTGAATGTTTGCGTGTTGTCCGTGTGTGTTGTAGGAGTGTGAATGTTTGCGTGTTGTCTGTCTGTGTTGTAGGAGTGTGAATGTTTGCGTGTTGTCTGTGTGTGTTGTAGGAGTGTGAATGTTTGCGTGTTGTCTGTGTGTGTTGTAGGAGTGTGAATGTTTTGCGTGTTTTGCGTGTGCCAGTAGGGTTGTCTGTGTGTGTGTGTTGTAGGAATGTGAATGTTTGCGTGTTGTCTGTGTGTGTTGTAGGAGTGTGAATGTTTGCGCGTTGTCTGTGTGTGTTGTAGGAGTGTGAATGTGCGCGTTGTCTGTGTGTGTTGTAGGAGTGTGAATGTTTGCGTGTTGTCTGTGTGTGTTGTAGGAGTGTGAATGTTTGCGTGTTGTCTGTGTGTGTTGTAGGAGTTTGAATGTTTGCGTGTTGTCTGTGTGTGTTGTAGGAGTGTGAATGTTTGCGTGTTGTCTGTGTGTGTTGTAGGAGTGTGAATGTTTGCGTGTTGTCTGTGTGTGTTGTAGGAGTGTGAATGTTTGCGTGTTGTCTGTGTGTGTTGTAGGAGTTTGAATGTTTGCGTGTTGTCTGTGTGTGTTGTAGGAGTGTGAATGTTTGCGTGTTGTCTGTGTGTGTGCTGTAGGAGTGTGAATGTTTGCGTGTTGTCTGTGTGTGTTGTAGGAGTGTGAATGTTTGCGTGTTGTCTGTGTGTGTTGTAGGAGTGTGAATGTTTGCGTGTTGTCTGTGTGTGTTGTAGGAGTGTGAAATGTTTGCGTGTCTGTCTGTGTGTGTTGTGTTTGGAGTGTGAATGTTTGCAGTGTTGTCTGTGTGTGTTGTAGGAGTGTGAATGTTTGCGTTGTTGTCTGTGTGTGTTGTAGGAGTGTGGAATGTTTGCGTGTTGTCTGTGTGCTGTAGGGTGTAGTGTGGAATGTTTTATTGTTTGTGAATCTGTGTTGTAGGAGTGTGAATGTTTGCGTGTTGTCTGTGTGTGTTGTAGGAGTGTGAATGTTTGCGTGTTGTCTGTGTGTGTTGTAGGAGTGTGAATGTTTGCGTGTTGTCTGTGTGTGTTGTAGGAGTGTGAATGTTTGCGTGTTGTCTGTGTGTTGTAGGAGTGTGAATGTTTGCGTGTTGTCTGTGTGTGTTGTAGGAATGTTTGCATGTTGTCTGTGTGTGCTTGTAGGAGGAATGTCTGTTGTCCGTGTGTGTTGTAGGAGTGTGAATGTTTGCGTGTTGTCTGTGTGTGTTGTAGGAGTGTGAATGTTTGCGTGTTGTCTGTGTGTGTTGTAGGAGTGTGAATGTTTGCGTGTTGTCTGTGTGTGTTGTAGGAGTTTGAATGTTTGTGTGTTCTGTGTCTTTTCTATGAGTGTGTATGTTTGTGTGTGTTCGAGTAGTGTGAATGTGTGTTGCCTGTGTGTGTCGTAGGAGTGAGACTGTTTGTGTGTTATCTGTGTGGCTTCGAAGAGTGTGAATGTTTGTGTGTTGTCTGTGTGTGTTGGCGGACTGTGAATGTTTGTGTGTTGTCTGTGTGTTTAGTGTAGGAGTGTTGTCTGTGTGTAGGAGTGTAAATGTTTGTGTGTTGTCTGTGAGTTTAGTGTAGGAGTGTAAATGTTTGTGTGTTGTCTGTGAGTTTAGTGTAGGAGTGTAAATGTTTGTGTGTTGTCTGTGAGTTTAGTGTAGGAGTGTAAATGTTTGTGTGTTGTCTGTGAGTTTAGTGTAGGAGTGTAAATGTTTGTGTGTTGTCTGTGAGTTTAGTGTAGGTGTGTGAATGTTGTGTGTTGTCTGTGTGTTGTAGGAGTGTGAATGTATGTGTGTTGCAGGAGTGTCCATGTTAGTGTGCTGTCTGTGTGTGTTGTAGGAGTTTGATTGTTTGTGTGTTGTCTGTGTGTGTAATAGGAGTGTGAATGTTTGCGTGTTGTCTGTGTGTGTTGTAGGAGTGTGAATATTTGTGTGTTGTCTGTGTTTAGTGTAGGTGTGTGAATGTTTGTGTGTTGTCTGTGTTTAGTGTAGGTGTGTGAATGTTTGTGTGTTGTCAGTGTGTTGTAGGAGTGTGAATGTATATGTGTTGCGGGAGTGTACATGTTAGTGTGCTGTCTGTGTGTTGTAGGTGTGTGATTGTTTGTGTGTTGTCTGTGTGTGTTGTAGGAGTGTGAATGGTTGTGTGTTGTCTGTGTGTGTTGTAGGAGTGTGAATGGTTGTGTGTTGTCTGTGTGTGTTGTAGGAGTGTGAATGGTTGTGTGTTGTCTGTGTTTGGTGTAGGTGTGTGAATGTTTGTGTGTTGTCTGTGAGTTTAGTGTAGGAGTGTAAATGTTTGTGTGTTGTCTGTGAGTTTAGTGTAGGAGTGTAAATGTTTTTATGTTGTCTGTGAGTTTAGTGTAGGAGTGTAAATGTTTGTGTGTTGTCTGTGAGTTTAGTGTAGGAGTGTAAATGTTTGTGTGTTGTCTGTGAGTTTAGTGTAGGTGTGTGAATGTTTGTGTGTTGTCTGTGTGTTGTAGGAGTGTGAATGTATGTGTGTTGCAGGAGTGTCCATGTTAGTGTGCTGTCTGTGTGTGTTGTAGGACTGTGAATATTTGCGTGTTGTCTATGTGTGAATGTTTGTGTGTTGTATGTGTGTGTTGTAGAAGCGTGAATGTTTCTGTGTTATCTGTGTGTGTTGTAGGACTGTGAATGTTTGTGTGCTGTCTGTGTGTGTTGGCGGACTGTGAATGTTTGTGTGTTGTCTGTGTGTGTAATAGGACTGTGAATGTTTGTGTGTTGTCTGTGTGTGGTGTAGGTGTGTGAATTTTTGTGTGTTGTCAGTGTGTTGTAGGAGTGTGAATGTATATGTGTTGCAGCAGTGTACATGTTAGTGTGCTGTCTGTGTGTGTTGTAGGAGTTTGATTGTTTGTGTGTTGTCTGTGTGTGTAATAGGAGTGTGAATGTTTGCGTGTTTTCTGTGTGTGTTCTAAGTGTGTGAATGTTTGTGTGTTGTATGTGTGTGTTGTAGGAACGTGAATGTGTTTGTGTTATCTGTGTGTGTTGTAGGAGTGTGAATGTTTGCGTGTCGTCTGTGTGTGTTGTAGGAGTTTGAATGTTTGCGTGTTGTCTGTGTGTGTTGTAGGAGTGTGAATGTTTGCGTGTTGTCTGTGTGTGTTGTAGGAGTTTGAATGTTTGCAGTATTTGTTGTCTATTATTGTGTTGCAGGTGGTGAATGTTTGTGTTGTCTGTGTGTGTTGTAGGAGTTTGAATGTTTGCGTGTTGTCTGTGTGTGTTGTAGGAGTGTGAATGTTTGCGTGTTGTCTGTGTGTGTTGTAGGAGTTTGAATGTTTGCGTGTTGTCTGTGTGTGTTGTAGGAGTTTGAATGTTTGCGTGTTGTCTGTGTGTGTTGTAGGAGTGTGAATGTTTGCGTGTTGTCTGTGTGTGTTGTAGGAGTTTGAATGTTTGCTGGTGTTGTCTGTGTGTGTTGTAGGATTGTGAATGTTTGCGTGTTGTCTGTGTGTGTTGTAGGAGTGTGAATGTTTGCGTGTTGTCTGTGTGTGTTGTAGGAGTGTGAATTTTTGCGTGTTGTCTGTGTGTGTTATAGGAGTTTGAATGTTTGCGTGTTGTCTGTGTGTGTTGTAGGAGTTTGAATGTTTGCGTGTTGTCTGTGTGTGTTGTAGGAGTGTGAATGTTTGCGTGTTGTCTGTGTGTGTTGTAGGAGTGTGAATGTTTTGTATGTGTTGTCTGTGTGTGTTGTAGGAGTGTGAATGTTTGCGTGTTGTCTGTGTGTGTGTTGTAGGAGTGTGAATGTTTGCGTGTTGTCTGTGTGTGTTGTAGGAGTGTGAATGTTTGCGTGTTGTCTGTGTGTGTTGTAGGAGTGTGAATGTTTACGTGTTGTCTGTGTGTGTTGTAGGAGTGTGAATGTTTGCGTGTTGTCTGTGTGTGTTGTAGGAGTGTGAATGTTTGCGTGTTGTCTGTGTGTGTTGTAGAGGTGTGAATGTTTGCGTGTTGTCTGTGAGTATTGTAATAGGAGTGCTGAATGTTTGCGTGTTGTCTGTGTGTGTTGTAGGCGTGAATGTTTGCGTGTTGTCTGTGTGTGTTGTAGGAGTGTGAATGTTTGTGTGTTGTCTGTGTGTGTTGTAGGAGTGTGAATGTTTGCGTGTTGTCTGTGTGTGTTGTAGGAGTGTGAATGTTTGTGTTGTCTGTGTGTGTTGTAGGAGTTTGAATGTTTGAGTGTGTTATGTGTGTGTTGTAGGGTGTGAATGTTTGCTGTGTTGTCTTATGTGTGTTGTAGGGAGTGTGAATGTTTGCGTGTTGTCTGTGTGTGTTGTAGGGGGTGTGAATGTTTGTATGTTGTCTGTGTGTGTTGTAGGAGTTTGAATGTTTGCGTGTTGTCTGTGTGTGTTGTAGGGTGTGAATGTTTGCAGTGTTGTCTGTGTGTGTGTTCCAGGAGTTTGAATGTTTGCAGTGTTGTCTGTGTGTGTTGTAGGAGTTTGAATGTTTGCAGTGTTGTCTGTGTGTGTTGTGAGGTGTGAAAAGAATGTTTACGTGTTGTCTGTGTGTGTTGTGGAGTGTGAATGTTTGCGTGTTGTCTGTGTGTGTTGTAGGAGTGTGAATGTTTGCGATGTTGTCTGTGTGTGTGTTGTAGGAGTGTGAATGTTTGCGTGTTGTCTGTGTGTGTTGTAGGGTGTGAATGTTTGTGTTGTCTGTGTGTGTGTTGTAGGAGTTTGAATGTTTGCGTGTTGTCTGTGTGTGTTGTAGGAGTGTGAATGTTTGCGTGTTGTCTGTGTGTGTTGTAGGAGTGTGAATGTTTGCGTGTTGTCTGTGTGTGTTGTAGGAGTGTGAATGTTTGCGTGTTGTCTGTGTGTGTTGTAGGAGTGTGAATGTTTGCGTGTTGTCTGTGTGTGTTGTAGGAGCGTGAATGTTTGCGTGTTGTCTGTGTGTGTTGTAGGAGTGTGAATGTTTGCGATGTGTTGTCTGTGTGTGTTGTAGGAGTTTGGATGTTTATGTGTTCTGTGTCTTTTCTAGGAATTAGTATGTTTGTGTGTGTGTTCAGTGGTGTGAATGAAAATGTGTTGCCTGTGTGTGTGTTGTAGGAGTGGAACTGTTTGTGTGTTCTGTGTGTGGCTGAGAAAGAGTGTGAATGTTTGTGTGTTGTCTGTGTGTGTTGGCGGACTGTGAATGTTTGTGTGTTGTCTGTGTGTTTAGTGTAGGAGTGTAAATGTTTGTGTGTTGTCTGTGAGTTTAGTGTAGGAGTGTAAATGTTTGTGTGTTGTCTGTGAGTTTAGTGTAGGAGTGTAAATGTTTGTGTGTTGTCTATGAGTTTAAGTGTAGGAGTGTAAATGTTTATTAATGTTGTCAGTGAGTTTAGTGTGGGAGTGTAAAATGTTGCATGTGTATTGTCTGTGCAGAGAGTTTAGTGTAGGTGTGTGGCCAATGTTGTGTACTGTTGTCTAGGTGTGTTGTAGGAGTGTGAATGTATGTGTGTTGCAGGAGGGAACATGTTATCTGTGTACTGTCTAGGTGTGTGTTCTTGGGAGTTTGATTGTTTGTGTGTTGTCTGTGTGTGTAATAGGAGTGTGAATGTTTGCGTGTTGTCTGTGTGTGTTGTAGGAGTGTGAATATTTGTGTGTTGTCTGTGTTTTAGAGTGGAGGTGTGTGAATGTTTATTGTGTTGTCTGTGTGTTTAGTGTAGGTGTGTGAGATGTTTGTGTGTTGTCAGTGTGTGTTGTAGGAGTGTGAATGTATATGTGTTGCAGGGGAGTGTACATGTTAGTGTGCACTGTACTGTGTGTTGTGGAGTGTGTGATTGTTTTGTGTGTTGTCTGTGTGTGTTGTAGGAGTGTGAATGGTTGTGTGTTTGTCTGTGTGTGTGTTGTAGGAGTGTGAATGGTTTGTGTATTTGTCTGTGTGTGTTGTAGGAGTGTGAATGGTTGTGTGTTCTCCTGTGTTTGGTGTAGGTGTGTGAATGTTTGTGTGTTGTCTGTGAGTTTAGGTGTGGGAGTGTAAATGTTTTTGTGTGTTGTCCTGTGAGTTTAGTGTAGGAGTGTGAATATTATTTTATATTTGTCTGTGAGTTTGGTGTAGGAGTGTAAATGTTTGTGTGTGTTGTCTGTGGAAGGTTTAGTGTGGGAGTGTAAATGTTTGTGTGTTGTCACAAATAGGTTTAGTGTAGGTGTGTGAATGTTGTGTGTTGTCTGTGTGTTGTAGGAGTGTGAATAATATGTGTGTTGCAGGGTGTGTCCATGTTAATGTAATGTCTGTCTGTGTTGTAGGACTGAATATTGCGTGTTGTCCTATGTGTGAATGTTTACGTGTTGTATGTGTGTGTTGTTTAAACGTGAATGTTTCTATGTTATCTGTGTGTGTTGTGGGACTGTGTGAATGTTTGTGTGCTGTCTGTGTGTGTTGCTTGGACTGTGAATGTTTGTGTATGTATTTGTCTATTGTGTGTAATAGGACTGTAGATGTTTGTGTGATACATGTGTGGTGTAGGAATTAGTAGCTGAATTTTTGTGTGTTGTCAGTGTGTTGTAGGGGTGTGAATGTATAAGTATTTGCAGCAATTAATACATGTTGAGTGTGCTGCTATATGTGTGTTGTAGGAGTTTGAATGTTTGCGTGTTATTTGTCTGTGTTGTAGGAGTTGTGAATGTTTACATTATTGTCTGTGTGTGCCCTAAGTGTGTAGATGTTTGTGTATGTTGTATGTGTGTGTTGTAGGAACGTGAATGTGTTTGTGTTATCTATGTGTGTGTTGTAGGAGTGTGAATGTTTGCATGTTGTCTGTGTGTGGTGTAGGTGTGTGAATGTTTGTGTGTGTTTCTGCATGTGTGGGTGTAGGTGTGTAGATGTTTGTATATTTGTCTGTGTGTGGTGTAAGAGTGTGAGGAGGAATGTTAGTGTGTATGTCTGCGTGTGTAATAGGATAGTGAATGTTTGTTATTATTTGTCAGTGTATTTGTAGGAGTGTGAATGTATATGTATTTGCAGGAGTGTACATGTTAGTAGGCTGAAATACTGTGTGTGTTGTAGAGGTTTGTGTGATGCAATTAAGTGTAGAATGATTTGGAGGTGGGGACACAAATATTAATTAATAGAATGATTAACAGACAATTAGTGTGTGTAATTATGTAAAATATTTTGTTGTCTGTTGTGATAGAATGTTTGTAAATATTTCCTATATTGTGTGTGAAATAAGAATATGTTAATACATTGTGTTGTCTGTGTGTGAGGTGCTTGGTTGTGTGAATGTTTTGTGTGTTGTCTGTGTGTTGTTTGTCAGGTGTGAGTATGTATATGTGTTGCAGTGTACATATTTAATTGTGCTGTCTGTGTATTTGTAGGTGTTTGATTGTTTGTGTGTTGTCTGTGGCCAGCCAGAATTGCTTGAATATTTTTGCA